>NC_133405.1:39179462-39482492 GCF_047511655.1 Castor canadensis | reverse complement strand
TTTTTTTTCCTCAAAAGCCACAAGTTTACAGATGATAACTTTGATTGTCTTTTGAGCTCTTTATCATAGCTAATGCCAGAAAAGGAGAAAGACTCAGAAAAACTGTCTTGGCTAGAATTTCATCCTCCTGCTTCTCTTTAAGAATATTTTCATCTTTTTTCAAAAACACAGGGATGGCCTTTGGCACTTGAACTTGACTGGTTGGAAGTCATGACTATGGGAGCCTTTAATCCATAATCTCTCTCTCAGCCCAAATTATCTATGAGATTCCTTCCCTGTCCTGCCAGAGGGTAGTAGAGCTATAATTCATGATCCTGTGATCTTCCACACAGCTTCTGGCACAGTGAGTAAGTTCTTTGTTCTTTTAGGACAGAACTGTCACTCATCACTAAACAACCCTTCACACACACCCCAAACACTGACTCATAGAATCTTAGATTCTCAGAGATGGAAGGAAACTGAGAGGTCATCTAATTCAACCCCTTACTAGTTGACAACTCCAGGCACTGCCTTAGCATGGTGAATCACTTCGTGCCCTAAATAAGTAAAATTTTAGTGATATAAAAGCAGTGATTTGTCAGGGTTGGAGATGGAACACCTCCAAAGAACTCTTTGTGAATGCTAAAAGGTACGATGAAGAGAAAAGGTACATTTAATAAGATCTTTGTTTCAGAGAGAGTAAATGAGCTACAAACACAAATTCTAACCAGAGAAGCTCTGGATTACGTAATAATAGTGATAATAAGGATGATGACGACAAATAAGAGCAGTTAGGTATGATTTTCTGAACAATAGCTATGTGTCTGGCATGCAGCAAAGTTATGCATGTGAATTACATAACTGTTGAGTCATTCTGTTGGGGCTCATATTATCCTCCATTTTACAATGAAGAAAGAAGAACTTTAGAGTTTGGAGTAGTTTGCCCAAGGTTGTGTGCCCAGAAAGTGGCAGAATAATACTGGAACCCACGACGGTTTAAGTCTTTGCCACTGGACCATATCATCCCATAACCTCAAAGATAGTTACTGCACAAAACAGGTTTCTGCTGAATTTATCCCCAGCTGTCTAACTAGTGAGGAGGATGTGTTTCATAATCTTTTCCCTAGATCCTTTGAGATCCTTCTCAGTATAAACCCCCATCTGAGCTGAGGCAGAAATATTTCTTGCTTCTACCTCAGTACCCAAAGGCTGTTTTGGTTTCAGCCAAGAGCAATGCTTCCCTGAACTTTGAAATGTCTTATTTTACTGGTGCATTTGGAGCAGGTGATGAGTTTAAAGAGACAAATAACAGTCTGTGATCACCGACAGCTGATTTGAAAGCAATTAAAACCCTATTCTGATCCAACGAGCAAGGATCTCAGGCTGGAAGAGTGGCTCAAGAGGTAGAGCACCTGCCTAGTAAGTATGAGGCCCTGAGTTCTAAGCCTCAGTGTCACACACACAAAAGCCCAAAGAATAACTTTCTGCTCAGTTCGTCCCAAAGGTTGTCTTCTTTGAATAGTGCTTTTTTTTTTTTTTTTGGCAGTACTGGGATTTAAACTTAGGCTTCGCGTGGACTCTACCACTTGAGTCACACAAATGGCATTTTTTGCTCTGATTATTTTTTGGAGCTCGAATCTCGCTCTTTGCCCCGACTGGCCTGGAACCGTGATCCTCTTAATATCAGCATCCTGCATAGCTTGGGATGACAGGCAAACGCCACCACACCCAGCTATTGGTTGAGATGGGGTCTCACAAATTATTTGCCTAGGCTGGCCACAAACCATGATCCTCCCAATCTCAGTGTCTCAAGTAGCTAGGATTCTAGGCACGAGCGATGGTGCCTATTTTGAATAGTGCATTTTAAAAAGCTGGTTGCTGTGCTGTGATTAAAAAGAAATAAAAAGGGGGGGAAGAATACCACAAAAATAAATGCCCATAATGTTTTGCTTTCACACTCATACTTTACAAAGTGTTCCCTCATTTTTTTACTGTATTTGATCACCATAACCACCCTGTGAGGTAAGCCAGATAACTTCCTCAATTTAGTGAGAAAGAAATCTGAGGCACTAAGTTTAAGACAGTCACCCAAAGTTTTGTCGTGAAATGACGTAAAAGGCAGAACCCAGAGTTAAGAACTTTTTATCTTACTCTTCCCGGATCGGATAGCTCTGTACTTCTGCACATCATGTTCACAATTTTTTAATCATCATAAAATAATTACTAACAATTTTATCACCCTTCTTTAGTCTTAAATATCTTGGTGTTAATAATGTACTTGTTCTTTGATCGTCATGGGAAATTAGTATATGTCAAAGCATTAGTAGATTAAATCTTTGTTGCAATTTCCTGAATCTTATTTGGGATGTCATCTTTTTTTTTTTTTTTTTTGGTGCTGGGAATTCTGAATCTTATGTATGAAAGTTCAATAATATTGTCATTGTCTTCACTAAATGTTAACACAGCTATAATATTCAATGAACTAGGAAATGCAATTGGCTGAAATGTGTGGAAAGAAAAGGAGAAGATAACACTTACTGAATATCTACTACCTGCTGTCTAGTTTCTGTGTATAATTTCATTTAGTATTTTCCAAATACCAAAAAAGGGAAGATAATTACTCTTCTCCAACTTTACATTTTTAAAAAATTGACTCTCAAGCTGGGGGGTGTAGCTCAGTGATAGAGTGCTTATCTAGCATGCCCAAGTCTCTAGGTTCCACCTCTGGCACCATAAAATAAAATAAAAAATTGACTCTCAGTGGTGTTAAATAGCACAATCAAGGTCACACAGACAGTAAGTTGTGAAGCTAAGACTCAAAGTGGTGTAGTTTGACTCCAAGTGCAGGTTTTTAGCAAGTGTGCATGCTGCTTTCTGGTAGCTGGGGGTAGATAAATACTAGTAGCTCATTTTGAGTCTTTTATTTACCAACTCCTTTGCTAATGATGCATCACGCAACTCCAGTTTCCTGTGTGCCATTTAGACAGCCCAGTCCCTGAGTATGAAAAAGGAGTATATATATGCCCAAACTCACATATACAAAACTCAAGACCCCGAGAAACAGTACTCTTTTGTTCCCGAGGTTAGTGAGTGGTTGGGAGGGGGTGGGGATATTTTTGATATGCTGAGAAGCCCTTGGTGAAGACAGAAGTCATTAAATAAATCAGTAAGGTCAAGAACAAAAGTGTCAGCTGGGCACAGTTTCATTTGCTGGTGATGATGACATTAGCAAATCATAAAGTTGAGCCCTGGCATTTTTTTCTTTCTTTCTTTTTTTTTGCAGTGCCAGGGATGGCATCCAGAGTCTTGTGCATGGTAGATAAACACTCTGACACTGAGCTACACCCCCACTCCTATGTGTAATCTTTTATCTTGTATTCTTTTTGGCAATTTTACAGAAGAAAAAACTTAAAATAATGATGTGATGAATTGCTATGTAATGACACATTAACTGTGCTGTCAAAACATTCAGAAAATGAATAATATATAGACAGTTATCAGATCGGATCTCAATTCTGCTGTTTTCTAGCTGTATGATCTTATTCTAGATCCTTGACCTCTCTGAGGTGGTACTCTTTAAAATGAGACTAATCATACTCAATTTGCAGGGTTGTTGTGAGTCTCTAATTAATTTAAATATGCTAAGTGCCTAGTCCTGTACTTAGTACTTAGAAGTAACTCAATGTGTATCAGTGCTCTTTGCCTTTCCCTTGAGGGTCATTATTTAAAAATAATCTACAACTTTTTTAAATGTCACAGTGTACCCCAGTACAACAATAATTAAAAAATAAAAATTAAATTTAAAAAAAGAAAAAAATAATCTCCAGCTAAGCACAGTGGCTCCCACCAATAATACTAACTACTTGGAGGCAGAAGGAGACAGAGATAGGGGAGGATAGCAGTTGGAGGCCAGCCCAGGAAAAAATGTTTGTGAGACTTGGGAGACCCCATCTCAATCAATGAAAGCTTGGTGGGGGGTGGCATGCACCTGTCATCCCAGCTAAAGGGAAGCATAATTAAGAAGATCACAATCTAGGCTGGCCAGGGCATAAAACAAGATCCTATACAAAAAAAAAAAAAAAAAAAACCTAAATGCACAAGGAGCTGGAGGGGATGGCAAGTGTTAGAGTGCCTGCCTAGCAAGAATAAGAACCTGAGGTCAAACCCCAGTACTGCCAAAAAAACAAATAAAAATAAAATTAAGCTCCACATAGCAAGGAGTTTGCAAGATACAACACGCACATGTTGTACATGCATTTATTATAGTTAATAGCCCTATAGTATCCCACCATTTCTAATTTTTTATGCTGTTGAGGTTGCCCCAGGTTCTGTGCTTCTTCCTGAGTATCTGCAGAAACTCACTCACCCAGAATGATTTACTTTGTGGCTGATTTCATAAGATTTACACAAAATTACTGCTGCATTTTAATTTGCTTACTCTTCTTTCCTACTCCTTGGGAGAATTGCCTAATAACACTTAGAAAACCAGAAAGACATGGGAAAGTAAGTTATCCAAACTGACACCCAGAATTGCTTGGCTTACATTATAACAACTGGCAAATTAACCTTCACACTCTGATAATACTGCAGAATTAAAGAAGCAACTGTGCATGCCTCCATGCAGCTGTCTAGTCTGCTAATGCATGTTCCTAAAATAATTTTTTAAAAAAACCACACACACACATACACATACACACTTGCTAATTATGTCTTTCCTTTCAGCAGTCCAGCCACTCAGGCCTTCTTGAAGCCCATTTTTATAAACACGGCACTGATCTTGGAGTGTCTGGAGATGAGAGGACGGAGAAAGCTTGTATTGTTTATTGAACATCAGAGGACGCTTTCTTCAGGCGACCTAAGGCATGTGTGAGTGCTATCCTAAGAGCCACATTTTACAGGGGTGAAGTCATCGCAAATGCGCCTTAGAAGAGTGTACTAATGCCAGTCTATCCTCAACAGCATTTCCAGATCTGCTTTTAGAAAAATCCAGAGACCTTTTTTCAATGTATAAATCAAGGACAAGCAAGGCCAGGTTCAGCAGTTCACTTTTATTGAACCTTCTCAGAACTCAGTTTCTTAGTCAGGTTTCCTTTGGGGACCAAAAGGAGGGAAAACAGAGATGGGCCAAGAATGCAATAGAGAGGAGCCTCACAAAGGTGTCACAGTCAGTAAACATAAGCAAGGGAAAACAGGGGAAGGAAAGTTACTTGAAACCAAAGGAAGTGGAGAAGAAGAAAAGTTTCTTAAAATTGGTTTACAGTTAAATAAATAAATAAAAATAACCTCCTATTGAATGGACTTCAGTCTAGAATTAGCATTCTATCAAGTCTAAACAGAGAGCCATAATTTTCTGGGAAACTCCAATTTTTCACTTGGCTTTAGCAACAAAATTTTTTTGTGCAAATTCAAAAAGCAGCACACACAAATCAAAGAAGGCCGAAGCTTCTCCTAGGTAAGCAAGGAAGCCTTACACAAAGCCTTACACAAAGGAAAAGGGAAAAACCTTTTCAGGCAATTGACCTTTAATCGAAAATTCTACTAATCCTGACCTTTCAGGTTTTGTAAAGCACCAAATGCAGAAGAAATGAAAATGAAATCATTGGGCATTGGATTTTAGAGAAAGGAAAAGACTTATCAGGAATGCTTTTTATTGCTAAGAACTGATCTGGTTAATATGGTTCAGACAAGAAATGGGCATTAATAAACTTTCTCTCTTTCCAAGAGGCTATGTTTAACACTTTGTTTTCTGAAAAAAAAATCTCTACGTATTGAATAAGGGTGATGTGCTCAAATTGGACTTTTGTGGGGACCTGACCCATGCAAGTCTGTTCCTTTGTGGGAAGTAGGAACACACACACACACACACACACACACACACACACACACAGTGCCCACTCTCTCCATGCCCACACCTTTTGTCTCTAAATCTAAGGGACCGCACACCATCTCCTTGCCTTTGGCTTCAGTTGTATCTATTATGAGCCCCTCTATCTCCTGTACACATATACTTAGGAAAGACATAGGGAAAATCAGAAAATTAAATAGGTATCATGACAGGCTGAAGATAGCTACTGGAATGAGTGACAGTGAAAGATAGTTCAGTTGAATGAGTGACAGCAAAAGGGACTTTCAGCAAGCAAAACCTTGAATGGATATTGCAGACTTGAAAATGGATAAGCCCTGTATATTCTTCCATCTTTAACTCTTGCCAATCATCTCAAGATTGACTTGCACAGTACATTAAGGATGTCCAGTTGTGCTTCAGTTACAGTGCATTTCCTTTGATACTCATCTTTCTAGTGTTTGGATTTCCCCCAGATTAGGAGTGAGAACTGAGACTGACCCAAACAGTAATGCAGAACCCACAGTACTTAATTCAGTGCAAGGTAGTTTTCAGGAATGAAAGAGAAGAAAAGCATACCAACACAAGTTAGGATTAAACAAAATACAGTAACCATCCACTTATCCAACTACCCAGCACACAGTCATATACAGAAAGATCTAAAATTTATTTTAGGAATACAAACGGTGTCACCTTAATCTCTTCAGGGTGTGTGATAAATTAAAAGTAAACAAATTGGAAGGGATACTCCCAGGTGTGAAAGTGAATGCTGATAGTAGACAAGGACAAAATGCAAATAACAAGTGTCCAATCGGAACTAGTTAATTAGTGGAGAGGAGCAGCAGCTAGATAGTCTTCAGGAGCCCAGGATATCCCCACCCAATCCATAGTGGAAGAATTAGATTCATAATACTATTTCTACTCCCCTGGGCATCCTACACCTCCGAAGTTACTGTGTACTATCATAAGCACTTCCCTCTATCTACACCAAATTTTGGGAGGTATATGAACTAAAATAAAGCCTGGAGACACTTTAAGGCCATCTTCCATGACTATCTTGATGCTCAAAAATGGATTTGGAGCTGGGGATGTGGCTCAGTGGTAGAGTGCTTACCCTTAGCATGTGCAAGATCCTGAGTTCCATCCCCAGCATGGCAAAATTTAGAAAAAAAAAGATTTTTTTAAAAAAAGATTAGAGATCTTCTCACATGTCTTGATTTGTACCCTGAAGTTTTATTCAAAGCATTTATCAAAACTGTAAATAAGCCAGACACTGGTGGCTCATGCCTGTAATCTTAACTACTTGAGAGACTGAGATTGGAAGGATTGTGGTTTGAGGCCAGCCCAAGCAAGTAGTTTGCAAGACCCTCATCTCCAAAAGAACCACAGCAAAATGGACTGGAGGCATGGTTCAAGTGGTAGAGCACCTGCTTTGCAAGCAGGGAGCCCTGAGTTCTAAACCCCAGTCCCACCAAATAACAAACAAAAAACTGTAAATAACTAAGCCCTGTGTAATTATTTTATCAGCCCATATTCATTTGCACATGTTTATTGATCATCTACTCTGAGCCATGTACCATGCTAGGTGCTGGGATACAGTAAATGAGCTGGCTCTCATGAAACATCAGAGGAGACTGCGACTAATTGCACAATTAATTTGCTTAACAACACATTTCTTAAATGACAACAGCCTTTGCAAGCCTGTAAATGCAGTGAGGCAGTAAACTTTTCTATCTTGCTCAGCCTGGGTTAGCTAAGAATTTACTATTCCTCTGCCCCCACCTCTGAAGTCCACTCTCAGCCAATCAATGAGGGTTCTGACAATAAAACTTGTGCTTGGAATCTGGAATTTACTGGGCCCTAACTTTTCCACACTTCTAAATTCTCAACATTAACCCAGGGGTCCAGAGGACTTAACAGAGGTAACTTTGCAAGGTTCCAGGGTTCCAGGACTGAAAACAACAGCTTTAATAGCTATATATTAAGAGCCCAGGGAGAATAAGCATGAGCTCCTGCTATGGACTGAATGTTTTGGCCCTCCTAAATTCATATATTGAAACCTAACCCTCAATATCATGGCATTTGAATGTGGAATTTGGGGGAGGTAATTAGATCTTGAGAATAGAGTCCTCATAAAAGAGATCCCTTTCAGTTCCCAACATGTGAGGATACACTGAGAAGGTTCCACCCATGAACTAGGAAGTGAGCCTTGATCTTGGATTTCATATCCTCCAGAAGTGTGAAGAATATATCTATGGTTTATAAACACCCCATTTATTACATTGTGTTATAGCAGCCCAAATGGACTGAGAAGGTTTCCAAGACAATAAAAATATGTTTCAAATAATCCCAGGGCTTTGAGGCTTGGGTTCTAAACTTAGCCATGAGTGGTTTTTCTTCTCTTGGTCATTCATTCATTCAGTATCTAACAGTAGGTCAAGTGGTGAATAGTTTACTTCCTAATATTACCCTTCATTGAGGTATTAATTTAATATCTTTTGTTCATCTAGAAATGATTCCTGGTTTTGATTGCAGCTATGCTTAAATTTATAATGAGAATGTCACAGGATACAATAAAAAGTTCTAAGAGCGTGAACTATATATTTGGATCCTGGAAAAGGGTTGTTCTCCTACTACAGTTAGCATTTTTAAATTTGAAAACGTTTTATTCTTTTATTGTTGTGGTGAAAGAATGTATGTTCTTATAGAAAATCTGTGAAGTATATAAAATTGAAGAGAAAAACAAAAGCCCTACCTCCTGAAGTTAATCACAATTAATGGCTAAGTACATAGCCTTGCAAACCCTTTTCCTACACGATGCAGCAGGGTCAGTACACTATCAAGCCAAGTAGCTTCTCTCTGGACAGGGTTCTTATCTACAATCTTCTTGACTCCATATCCCTTTGAAACCCTGAGAAACAGACATCGAATAAAAGAGCCGAGTTGAGCTATCGATTTGGGAGTTACCAGACTAAGATGGTAGCTGAAGCGGTGGGAGGTGATTTTATCTATTATTTATAGATATCTTATTGTATGTCAGGAACTGTGCTACAGTAATATTACATGCATTCTCTCCAACCCTCCCAAGAACTTTTTGAAACTGTTATCATTCCCATTTTACAAAGGAAGAAACTGAAAATCAGAAAAATGGGTAATATGTTAGGTCTCTATTGCTGCTATAAAAAATTAACAAAAACTTAGTCTATAACTTAAAACATCACAAATTTGTTACTCAGAGTACTTTAGATCAGAGGTCCATAGTTCTCCGTTTACAGTCACACAAGGCCAAAATCAAGGCATTCTTTTCTAGAGGCCATAGGGATGAATCTACTTCCAAGCTCTTTTAGGATATTGGAAGAATCTTATTCCTCTGGTTGTCAAACTGATGTCCCAATTTCTTTGATGGATGATAGCTCAAGGTTGTTCTCAGAATCCAGAGAATTCTAGCAACTGCTCTTCTTCCATCTTCAAAGCCAGCAATGATCACGATTTGGATATCTGACCTCCCTTTCTGCCTCATCTCTCCTCTGCTTTCCTCTTTTGTTGCATCTCTCATCTCCAACTATTCTGCCTTTTGCTCCAGTTTTTAAGGGCTCATGTGATTACATAAGATCCAGTCTAATAATGCAAGGTCATCTGCCTATTTTAAGGTCATCTATCAGAAACTTTAGTTACATCTCTGCAAAGTTTTTTTTTTTTTTACAGATGTGCCTAGACTGGTGATTTATTAAATAACAAAAGGATGGAAATCTCCAGGAAGTACCTTAGGGGATGGTAGAGGAGCTCAAGTAGGGGCTGGTGGAGTGGCTCAAGTGGTAGAGTGCCTGCCTAGCAAGTGTGAGGCCCTGAGTTCAAACCCCAGTACTGCCAATAGATAAATAAATAAATAAGTGTTGAGAGAGTGCCTTTATAATTTCACCTATCATAAGGGATTTTCCTCAAGATCACACCTGCTTAACCTGGGATGCTATTGCAGCTATCCTTATCCTGAACCCAAGATAGTTTGCTATGCATTACTCCTAATTCCACCCCAACTTTACTACTATACTACCAAAACCACATTTACAGTATTTCTTTGTACCCAGTACATTATACCAGCTACCAAGAAAATATTAGAAGGATTACTAAGTGGCAAACAGCGCAGCTTGAAGAGACTGAGCAAGCATCAGAACTGGAATCAGATATGACAGGAATTTTGGAGTGATAAGGTTAAAGATTTTTTAAATTATGATTAATATGCTAAGGACTTTAATAGAAAAGTAGCTAACACGCAAGAACAGATAACTAATGAAAACAGAGAGGTGGAAATTTAAAAAAGAATCAAAATGGAAGTTGGTGGTCAAAAACACAGTAACAGAAATGAAGAATGCCCTTGAAGAGTGCCCTTTGCCACTAGATGGAGCTAAGGAAAGAATCTCTGAATTTGAGGATACAACAATAGAAGCTCCCAAGACTAAAAACCAAGGACAAAAAGACTGAAAACAAAACAAAACAAAACTAGAGCAGAATATACAATTGTGGAACACTTACAGATGGTGTAAATATGGATCATAGGAATACCATAAGGAGAAGAAAAAGAGAAAGGAGCAGAAATATTAGAAGAAAGAAAGTCTCCAAATGTCTCCAAGTTATTATTATATACCAAAGTATAGACCCGAGAAGCTCAAGACCAATAAGCAGGATGCATTTTAAAAAATTACATCTAGATGCAAAACATTCAATTTCACAAAATCCTAGACAAAGAAAATATTTTTTAAAGATCCACAGAAAAGCCCACCTTGCCTAAAGAGGATCAAAAATAAGAATTATTTCAGCTTCTCCTCAGAAACCATGCAAGAGTTTAAGTGAAATATAGTTAAGATGTTAAGAGAAAAAAAAAGCTCCATCAGTCTAGACTTCTTAATGAAACAAAGGTATTCTTTAAGGGATAAAGAAATAAAGACATTCTTTAACAAGCAAAAATTGAGAAAATTTATCATCAGTACTTATCAAGAGACTTCCTCAGAAAGAAGGAAAATGATATAGGTAAGAAACTTGGAACCAAATAAAGAAAGGAAGAGCATTGGAAAATGAACATGTGAAGATAAAAAACTTGTATTTTTTTTTCTTATTTTTCATTTATTTAACAGCTAACTATCCAAAATAATAACAACAATATGCTCAATTATGTATGCTTGTGTATATGTACATGTACACTTATATAAGTGAAATGAAAGCCAACAATGATACAAGGGACACAAAGGAGGAATTAGGAATATTTTGTTATTATAAGGTACTTTCATTACCTGTGAAATGTTTTAACAGTGAGTTTGAGTTGGTTGTAAATGTGTATTGTAAACTCTAGGGACACAAGTAAAAATATTTTGTTGTTGAAACTATTCCAAGAATGGTGGGAGGGGGGATGAAGAAGAATGGTGGAGGGGGTGAATTCAAGTATGAAATATTTGATATATTATAAGAACATTTGTGACTTGAATGTGATAACCACTACACTACGGAAACTTATAAGAACATTTATAAATGCCATAATGTACCCCCACCCTGCACAACAATTAAAAAAAGAAAAAATATGTTAGCACATCAATTGTAAAAAGATGTACCAAGAAAGGAGACAACAGGGAATCTTATGTGATGGTCAATTTAAAAAAACACAAATATTATAGAATAATGTAGAATGAAAAAACAGGAACAAAGAACAAGAGCAACAAATAGAAAAAGTCATAAATATGGTAGATAATCAATCATGCCAATAATTATTTTAACTGTTCATGTACTAAATACACCAAATAAAAGATAAATCAGGAGCTGGGAATGTATCTCAGTGGCAAAGCACTTGCCTAATATGTGCAGGGCTCTGAGTTTGATCCCCAACAACCCTCCCCCAAAAAGGACTATTATCAAAGTGGCTTAAAAAGGTTCAACTATATGTTGCCTGTAATAAATACATTTTAAATATAAAGACACATAGATTAAAAGTAAATGTATGGAATTGTGGTTGCCAGAGACGGGGAGGAAGGAATAGTGAGGTGCTATTCAACAGGTATAAAATTTCAGTTATGCAAGATGAGTAAGTTGAAGAGATTTGCTGTGTGACAAAGTACCTGTAAATAATACTATATTCTACACTGAAAAATGTGTTTAGAGGGTGTTCTTACCCCAATAAAATTTAAAATACATAGCCAAAAGGGAAAAAACCATGAAAAAAGTAATGGAATGGCGAAACATTTATTGTGAACACTAATCAAAAGAAAGTGGAGTCGTTGTATTCATTTTAGAAACATTTGATATCAGAGTCAGAAAAGTTATCAAGCATTATATTATTATAAAGGAGTCAGTTATCCAAGAAGATATAACAACCCTAAATGTGTACATTCCCAACTAAAGAGCTTCAAAATATATGAGGTAAGTCAGGCACTGGTGGCTCACACCTGTAATCACAGCTATTCAGAGACAGAGATCAGGATTGCAGTTCGAAGCCAGCCTAGCAAATAGTTCAGGAGACCCTATCTGATGTCAAAAAGGGCTGATGGAGTGGCTCAAGCGGTAGAGCGCTTGCCTCACAAGTGTGAAACACTGAGTTCAAACCCCAGTACTGCCAAAAAAAAAATAGTGAGGCAAGCACTAAAAGAAAGAGATGAAAACTTTTAATATGTGTATCAGAAACAGACAGATTCAGCAGGCAGAAAAACATCAAGGACCAGGTTCAACGCAACAGCACCATCAATCGACTACATAGACTTGACATCTATGGACTTCATTCTTAAGCCTACATGAAATATTTACCAAGATCATATTCTAGGGTATAAAACCACCTTTAAAAGTTTAAAGGAATGGAAGTTACATAGTGTCTTCTCATAGACCACAATGGAAAATCCCAGACTACTACATGGAAATTAAACTTTGGATTTCTAAGTAACATATGGGTCAAAGAAGAAACCTCAACAGAAATTTTAAAAATATTTTGATTAAATGGAAATTAAAATTCAACTTATTGAAATTTATGGCATGCCACAAAGCAGTGCTTAAAGAAAACTTATTAAATGCGTATATCTGAAAAGAAGAAATATGTAAAATCAATCATCTAAGCTTCTACTTTAGGAAAGTAGAAGAAGAGCAAATCAAATTCAAACTAAGCAGAAGAAACGAAATAAAAATTACAGCAGAAATTAGTGAGATAGATAAACAGAAAAGATCTAAATTTAAAATGTGAGAAGTGGAAGAAAGATATCACTATTGAGCTCATAAGCATTAAAATGAAAATAAGAGAGCGCTTGCATAGCCTGCACAAGGTCCTGGCTCAATCCCTAGCATCACCAAAATGAATAAAGGAATATTATGAACACCTTTATACTTACAAATTTAAAAACAGAAGAAATAGACCGATTTATTGAAAGATACAACTTGCCAAAATTCACACAAAAAGAAAAAGACCATCTGAATAGGCTTCTATCTATTAAAGAAGTGTAGACAATAATTAATTATCATCCGTGACAGAAAGTAATAAACCCAAATGGGTTCACGGTGAATTCTGTCAAATACTTAAGAAAGTCATTAAAGTAATTCTTTATAATCTCTTCCAGAAGACAGAAGCAGGGGGAATATGCCCTAAGTCATCCCATGATATAGCGTTACCCTGACATGATAATTGGACAAAAACATTACAAGAAAACTAGACCAAATCTGTCTTACATACGGATACAAAAACCCTCAACAAAATATTAGCAGACAAAATCTGACAATGTATAAAAAGAATTATATGCCATGATCAAGTGGGATTTATCCCAGATAAGCTACACATTCAAAAATTAATTAATGTAAGCCATCACATCAACAGGCTAAAGAAGAAAACTCACATGATTACATCAACAGATGTAGAAAAAGCATTTGACGAAATCCAGTAGAGGGAAAATTCCTGAACTTGATACATAATACCTACTAAAAACCTAAAGCTAACATCACACTTAGCTGAGAAATTTGACACTAACCTTGAAGTGAATGATCCTGTCAGCACCAGGGACAAGCCAGGCATCACTGTTGCCATCTTCAGCTGTCCTCAGGCTATGGGAGTTGTGGATATGAGGAGTGCTTCTGCCTCCATCTGGCTTTGGGAAAAAGCTTGTCACCTTTGATCCGATTAGAAGTTCATCTTGTGCCCGTGTATTTGTGGGGTGTGCCTTTTGGCCTCTCGTTTGGAATAGATTGAATCTAACTTGTCTGTAGATGGCAAACCATAGGCAAGCTGGGGGCAGTCAAATGCTATAGGAAGAAAAGAGGTAGGAAATTAGGTTGATTCAAAGAAATAGGTAAATCTTTCTCTCTCTTCAGAATAAAAAATTAAAAGTAAAACTCCTCTAATAAATTCAATCCCTACCTTTGTCCTCTCTATACCATTAGCCTTACAGGCCTACCCAGTATGTTCACACGAGCACATACACACACATGCATATACTCATACACACATGCATAAAAATGGATGCAGGACTACATCCATGGAAAATAATAAAAAGAGGGAGGAGTGCAAAACTCAAAGTTTACTGAAGACCTTTTGAGAGGTCCTGGGATAAGCCCTAAATGCAGTCTAGAAGGCAATGAAACCCAGAGTAGCCTTTCATCCAGAACTGACTGAAAACCACAGGGTTTGTAGGTTGCCCCCTTTCCCCCCACAGTACTAGGGGTGGAACTCGGCCCACACTTAATGGCAGGTACTCTACCACCTGCCACACACCCAGCCCTTTCTGCTCTGGTTCTTTTTGAGATAGGGTCTCACTTTTATGCCCAAGTCAGCCTGGACTATCCTCCCTGTGTAGCTGGGATAACAGGTATGTACCACTAGCTCATCTTTTTATTGGTTGAGATGGGGTCTCACTGATTTTTTTTGCCCTGGCTGGCCCGGAACCACTATCCTTCCTATCTCCACCTCCCAAGTAACTAGGATTATAGGCTTGAACCACCATGCATGTCTGACCAAGTCTGTGTTTTTTAAAGGATAAAGGCTATGATGCCTGTAACCTTGCTGACAATATGGTCATTTGCTCAGACCTATAAATCCTTCATTTCCATATGAAATTTCAGATACTTGGCTCTTATTAGATCTGGACCTTCATCTATATTTTCAAGAACTTGTCTGTGTTTGGAGGTTTAGTTTGCTAAGAATTTCTCAGACTCTGAATAGGAACAAAAAGGATATAAATATAGGAAACTTCATTTATATACTCTGCCTCTATTTACAGGATAGATGTGGAAAACTACTCCACACAAATATTTAAAGGTATTGATTCTCTAATACAGGGGAATTAGAAACAGAGTTCCCTTTCTCATCTGTGTGGAAACTTGTAGTGCAGGGCGATGCAGCACTTGTTTATTGGTGCCTAGCACAGTGTGCCTAGCATCACTTATACTGCCTCAAAAGTAGATCTCAATTTTCCTTTGATTTACACTGTCATTAATTAATTTTGTCTGTCCAAAGGACAGATTGCTGGAAAGTGTCTGCATTTCCCTGACTGGCATCTGACGGTTCTGGAAAGAATCAGGATTCATTCTTAGAAGTGGATACATCTGTTAATCAGGGTTTTGGAGTGAGCCAGAGAGCAGGCTAGACTAAGAAATAGAAGTTTTTCTCCCATTGACTACATAACATTTTTATGTTGGTCCAACCCCACTCACAACTGCATAAGGAATTTGCTTGGATGGATGAATGATGTGATAGAAAAAAAGATAGGCCGTAAAAATTGAATGGCAGTGGAATTGCTTCATAATGGGTGACCCTGACCTTCCTGAAAGGGACTTTCTTTAGAAGAAAGTTTTAAATGTGTTCTAGATAGGAAAGGTATCCTTGGAATCTTCCTCAAGGTCAGTGAAGAAATCAGTGACTGGCACGTGATGACTGTGAGAAGTTGTACTGTGTTCCACTGCACTGGAATTTCCCTCCAGTGACATTAGGTCATCAAGAAAAATATATAAAGAAAATGGGGATTAGAACTGCGAATTTAAAAAATGGAGGGTAAAGGGGGAATAGCCTGTTATTTTCCAGAGAAGAGTGGGCTCTGGCTCTTTCTATGAGTTATTGAGAAACAGAAGCCTCAAAGGAAAGGACATTAATCTAGCCAATTTTATTTAATTAAGTTAAAACTATAGAACCAAGGGCTTGGGACATGGCCCAAATGGCAGAGTGCCTGCCTAACAAACATGAGGCCCTGAGTTCAATCCCCAGTACCACCAGAAAAAAGAACCTATGAACTACGAACACCCCTCCTGTTGTTCAAATTCAGTATTCGCCAAGCAATCTTCCCTCCTAGGATTTGGTTCCCTGAGAGACATGCCCATCTAGAAGGAATGCCTTGAACAAATGACACGTTCATTATCCCACCTGATTTACAGATGTAAATCAGTCCCAAAACTTTGTTGTTCTTCATGCACTAAATAACTAGTTTCTGTTCTGCAAAACTGAGGCTGTGACTCTGAGCCTATGAGGTATTACCAGTCAGCCTGCTTTGATAACTTTGACATATTAAGCTTTCTGCTTGTAATTTCCTAGCTCTCACATAGGGCCTGAAGCTCAAACACTTCCACTTGAAATAAGTATGGGGGAAAGCATAGGAGGAAAGGAATATAGCACAGACAGAAAGGACTTTAGTGTCATAAAACCTGAATTTGGGCAAGATATTCAAGCTCCCATCCTCCATTTCCTCATTTGGAAGTAGGGTTGACAATACTTATTTCGGAAAGACTTTAGTGAGATTAAATGAGTTTATATGTAAAGTTAGCAAGTGGTGAGTGTTCTGTTACTGCCATCCCAGGTAGAATTTACATTTTACACATACCCTGGACTTAACCAATTGCAAAATATCTTGACTAGACGTCTCAGATCCAGGCCAGAAAGCAATGTAGCAAAAGACTTTGGGGGGCTCAGGACCTCTCAGGGTCTTTGGAAACAACTCCAGGAAGACCAAGCACTAGGCCTTCTGGTTGTTAACTTGGGGAGGATAAAATAAATGCAGAGCTGCTGCTGATGTAAGTTTTGTGTAGATGTCTGCTACTCTTAACAAGTCGTCACAAATTCCCTCCCATTTTCACCCACAGCAAGCTTGCTGGAAAGGAATACAAATAATAATATTTGTTTATTACTTATTTGGTATCTCAGACTGTGTTAACAAAAGTATTTTTATAATTGTTTGCATGTTCATTTGTTTTGTCCCACCAAGAATATTTTAAACTTCTTAAGGATTTTGTACTCCTCATTGCCTAGCACAGTCTAGGGTGTAATGGAAGAACAAAGGCTATGGATGAGGACAGTGACCTATTACCATGTGTTGATTTGTACCATGAGCCAAGCACTAGGCTAAGTGCTTTTCCGGGCATTGTTTTATGCAATTCTGTTAATTACCGGATGAAACAGGTACTACTCATCCCATTTTGCAGATGGAGGCTTGAAGGTTGGGTCACTTACCCAAGGTCACCCAGCTATAAGTGGGTGGGTACGGATTCATATGTTGAAATCTCACCCTGAAGTCAATGACATTCACAGGTAGGGTCCCTGAGAGGTGATTAGCTCTATTGATTGGGATTAGTGCCCTTATAAAAAGAGATTCTACAGGAATTATTTGTCACTTTCACCACGTGAGGACTGTGGCAAAAAGTTGCCATCTATTAACCACGAAATAGGTGCTCACCAGACACCAAATCTGCCAACATCTTGAGCTTGGATTACCCAGCCTCCAGGCCTGTGAGAAGCAACCTTTGGTTGCTATAAACTACTCAGTTTATGGAATTTTATGACAGCCACCTGAATGGACTAAGAAAACCTATAAACTGAAACAATGATCCCACACTCATGCAAACAGAGCTTTCTGACTTCATCATCTTAACCCTGAGAATCATGGAACCCCAAATAAAAAGTGGTCCGTGGAGATCCTGTGATATCTAATTTCATAATTTCTCTTGGATTAAATAATAAACCCAGATAAAATATTTGCATTTATGCAATTTATGATGAATATTATGGTAAAAACAATCAATAAAAAAATAAAGCTGAAAAAAGCGATGATTGTATTTTTAGAGGGCAGTACTGGGATTTGAACTCTGGACCATGCAGTTGCTCCTCCACTTGAGCTATGCCTCTAGTCCTTTTTGCTTTTATTTTTCAGTTAGAGTTTCACACTTTATGACTGGGTGAGCTTTGGACTCTAATCCTCCTACCTTGGCCTCCCAAACTGAGATTATAGGCCCTCACTACCACACCCAGCTTTTTTGTTGAGATGGAGGTCTTGCTAGCTTTTTGCTCAGACTGGCCTTGAACCACAATCTTCCCAATCCCCACCTCCCAAATAGCTACGATTGCAGGCATGAACTACTGCACTGGGACTACAATGCTTACATTTGATAATAAAAATCTTAGACACGAAAAACTAAGAATCACATCTTTTCAGTCAGAAACCTTCAAAAGTTGACCTGATAAATTAGACTTGGAGAACTTGGCAAGGAAACAAAATGGAAAACGTTATGATAAAAACACACTAAGATAAGTTCATCATTAACTGCTAATTAAATAGAGAATGAAATCTTACAACACTGATCAGTTGAATATGACCAAGGCAACGTGGACTGTGCAGAAATATTGGGCATAAAATTAAAGTATGTATGTTCAAAATAAATTACATTATGATCTTTATGATGAAATATATTAATTTGACAAAATAATTTAATCTAATTAAAAATGAACATGGAAAATTTCTTAATATTTTAAGCTCAATGCATAGAAAAATTGATAAAAGAAATAAATGAGCTATTGATAGTCTTTCTGGAAAATACTTTAATGAAGAAAATTAATCAATATTCCTATAATTAAAGATCATGAAGGCACAATGGTTTTAAAGTGTGGGCTCTGGAGCCTGACTGCCTGGGTTTGGATTCCAGCTCCACCACTTGCTTTATTAGAATCTTCAACTGGTGACTTAACCTCTGTCCCTCAATCACCTCATCTGTAAAATGGGGATACAAATAGTATTAAGTTCTTATGAGATAAACAGGCTAGTGCCTTCAAAGCACTCAAAAGGGTGTTACATAAACATTACATTACATTACATTACATACAAATCTTTCTTTTCCCATTGATTCCCTGCACTGCTTAATATAACACAGTGCTATTGAGTCATTCTGGTATGCCTTCCATTTAAAGAACTAGTGTGTTATCAAGGGCCCAATGTCTCAGGTTTGATAAGCAAGTTTCAGGTTGCTTAAACTGCAAGAGTTAGATTGTTCCCCAATGATTATAGAGAAGTAATCTGGTAGTTTTTCAAAAGGGTCTGGGCACTTTCCTACTAAGAATTTCTTTATTCTACTCAGCTTGATCTCTTTGCTTCTAAACAGAAAGTATGTGACTCACATGGATAGAGTTAGAGGATATTATGTTAAGTGAAATAAGTCAGGCACAGAAGACAAATAGGGCATCATCTCACTCATATGTGGAATCTACAAAAGTCAAACTAAGGGATCAGAGAACAGAATGATGGTTAGTTACCTGGTGCTGGAGGTGGGGCGATAGGAGAGCTGTTGGTCAAAGGACACAAAGTTTCAGTTAGACAGGAGGATAAGTTTAAGAGCTCTATTTTGCATCATGGTAAGTATATTTAAAAACATAATAGTGGGCTGGTGGAGTGGCTCAAGTCGTAGAGTGCCTACCTAGCAAGCATGAGGTTCCTGAGGTTTTTTTTTTTTTAAATCTTAGAACAATATATTGTACACTTAAAAATCACTAAGAGAGTAGATTTTAATTGTTCTCACCACAAAAATAACTAGGTGAGGTAATGCACATATAATTAGATTCAGTCATTCCGTAATGTACGTATATTTAAAAATGTCATGTTGCACACAATAAATACAGATATCTATCAATCTTTAAGAAAGAAAGAATGTATCTCCATCAAAAATCCATTTTGGTATTCAACATTCCCTATGTAGATGCTAAGATCTACATACAGTGGTGGTTCAGGGGAACTGAAAAGTAAATTGAAGGGAGAATATTTTCTCTTTACTACCAGTAATTTTTGTCTTGTAATTTAAAATTTCAGATTTTTCCATTTTCTCTACACCAGACCATTTTTTCATCCCTCATACATTTGTCACTCCCCCTTTCCCGCTTTTCCTTCTTGCTGCTCAATTTTCAAGACTCCTTTCTTTTCCCATCTGCACACTCCCCTGTGAATCAAGACACTCTCTTGTCTGCACTGACCTTATGTTCTTTACCATAGCCCCACAGAACGCCAGACCTCATTATTCCCATCACTGTCTGGGTCATGTGTTTGTTGGTCCAATGTTTTCAACCACAGCTGCCCACTGGAATAACTCAGGGAGCATTAAAAATCCTGGTGCATGAGTCCCACCCCAGATTTCTTTTTATTTCGGTAGCATGTATTAATTGTACAACAAAGGGCTTCTATTGTGGTATTTCCATACACGCATGTAATGTCCTTTGATCACATTCAGCCCCTCTATGAATTCTTATTTAATTGGTCTTAGATGCTGCCTGGAGATGGGATTTTTAAAAGCTCCCTAGGAGACATACCTTAATGTGCAACCAGGGTTGAGAACCCCTATTTTAGTCCATCATGAATGTGAGCTCCTTTCTAATAGAGAATGTTTTCCATTAGCAGCCCTTGAACTTGTTCAGATGCTGGTATACCTGGAAGTTATGCTGTTCTTTGAAAAACACTAAAATATTGATGCATTTGATTGTTTCTTACAAATGAAGAACAATTTTAATAGTGAAGAAACAACTGTGGTTTGAGTATAAATTATGAAAGCACAGCCTGGAGCATATGTGAACAAGACAAGCTTTTGAACTAAACACGATTGGCTGGTTCCTAATTTGTGGGTTTCCCCACTAAAGATACTACATGGACAACTGTGAGAGTGTGCTAGCTTCCTGGTGATGACAGGATGGCAATCACATTGAGTATTTGCCTTCACATAAATTTTCTGAAAGATAAACTTTAAAGAGGCCAACATGGATGTTGATGGATCACATATAATTAAAAAGGAGTGGTTCATATTAAGAATACAAAAATAAAACACCATTTAATGAAACAGGTGTTCCCTTGGGAAGGGTTGTAGAGGTTGGGCTGGGGAGTGAAGCTTTATTTTGCAAAAAGCTTGGGTAATCTGAAAATGACTGATTCCATTAAGGTTCAGTTTACTGGCTACTATAGATGGCCAATAAAAACAAACAAGTATCCCTCAGTACTAAGCCACAAATTCTTATCAGTGAGTCTATGTCTTACAAAACAATTAAAAATATTTGTGAGTTTTTGTTTTGGAAGAATGTTTTAGATAGTATGCACCCTTAAGACTAATTATCTGTCTTTCATGTCTTGGTCACAAGTTACTGCCTTTTTTTATAGTTTTTACATGTACTCACATGTGCATACATTGTTTTGGCCACTCCCCCCACCCCACTTCAGGACAGAACCTGTTCCTCCCTCTTGTTGAAGAGAAAACATAACAGATAGTAAGAAAGACATAGCGCTTTTGCTAGTTGGAGGTAAAGATAGCTATACAGAGAGATTCCTAGCATTGCTTCCATGCACATGTGTATTACAACCCACATTGCTTGATCTCTACCAGACCTCTTCACTACTTCCCAGTCACCTTCCCATAGTGGCCTCTGCCAGTTGAAGATTACTGTATTCGCTTCTCTACAGTGAGCACATCAACTACATTCAAGTTTTAGGTTTCCTTCACTTTCCCTATTCCTCTCATGTGACCCATGTCCGATAATATTACTGCACACAAATTACTTCTAAGCTTTGTGTTTGTTTTAACATCCATTTGTGGTGTTTATTCCTGTCTTGTAACCATAAATACAAATATCAGAGTAAAGATGTGTAAGTAACATATAAGTAATAAGAACTTAAAACAATTTGGTACATATGCAGCCAATGTTTAAGTCATTTCAAGCCCTTAAAGCTTATAAAAGTAAATTATTTGCCTTTTCTAGGTCCGACAAAAATCACGTTCACCAAAGAGGTTTTAGAGGATCATAGTTACTGAATTAAGTACTGCTGAGTTAGTAAGTTTATACTCCCCCAAAGAGTATTTTGTAACTCAGCACATCTGTAATTTCTAAATTACTGCTCTTATAAACAAAGACAGAGATAACTGGAGGCTACAATTTAATAGCTCTCTAGACAGTTATCTATTCCACCTCAACACTGGATGATATCTTTATGGGGATTCTTTACATCATATAACTCAATAAATAAACAAAAAGGTGACAGTAGCAGTAGTTAGTAGCAAGGACTCTGGCTTCTGTGACAGAAAACCTGGGTTCCATCCCTCTATTAGGGAACCCCTGAACTGCAGATCTAGCCTCAAAAAAATCTGGATGTCAGTGTGGACAAGCAGAAATTCTATTCAAATGAATTGCCCATTGGGACTCTTGGGAGTAAAACAGATGACTTCTTCACTGATAGTAGCAGAAAGATTGGAACAACAGCTTTCTCCATCTTAAGGAACATGGAGGGTAGTGCCAAGAATGAGTAAGAAGCCTCAACATGATACTGGTTTGAGAAGCCTAAGCACCATCACAGACATTAGGTTTCCATTGGCTATCACACAAATGTCTATGGTAGAGGTTGGCAAACTTTTTCTGTAAATGTCCAGTTAGTACATATTTGAGACTTTGTGACTCAAGAGGATATTATGTAGGTGTTTATATAATAAGAGACAAGACAAGTTTGTATGTACTTACATTTTGATAATAATGATTGAGGGGATATCTCATCCAAAAACATTTTACAGTCCCGAGCTCAAAAAAATCTTGGTAGGGCACTTGGTGAGCATATGTGAGGTCCTGAATTCAATCCCCAACCCAGTAGAAAAATAAAACAAGCAAACAAAAAGCTAAAAATAACAACAAAAAAAACTTTTACTATTGCTAAGCCGTTGAACTTCAGTGCCAAAGAACAAATCAGCTATTCCACACCTATCATTGACTAAAATTCACAAAACCATTAATAACTAAGTCCACGGGAACATATGTATGATGCTCACCACTGATATTACTGGTTCAATAACACACTAAAAACACAAATATTTCCTGCAAAGTACCTGCTGGCAAATAATGCAATGAATAACCATAGGCTGTAAACATCCTACATTTTCACAAGTTTTATAAATTTATCCAACAAAATCTTTTTCTGTTCCACATATATTTTTACCATCAGCTGCAACACATCTTACCATATTCTATATACTGTCTCCGGTAGCTGCTTCAGGCACAATATTCATTTGCACATTCAATAGCTTCAAACTTGGCACTGCCTCCAAAAACAATTAAGCAGTATTGATAACATCTGTCATTTCATCAAGAATCAAAGAAAACTACTCAAAATTACTTGCTTGGTTTTTAATTGACTATTGATGTTAATCCTACTGTCCTCAAGTCTTTGAACAACTAAATGTTCTCACCAAAAGGCTGACAGCCTGAAACAATTTTATTTTCTCTACAACCATTTGTTTAGCTGTTGCAATCAAATATGATTTAATTCATTCACCATTACTAGATGGATTTCTTTGCTTGACTAGGAAACGAGCCACTTGGACACTTACTTTAGTGGCAGCCACATTTTAGTTTTTTTTATTTTTCTGAAGAAATTCTGCTGTGATGAGATATTCCATTTCAAATTTTTCTTGTACTTCTCACCATTATTTTACTGTGAGTAGAGAATACTGTGAAGTGTTTAGTCTGATGACGTTGGCAAATTTATGCTTCTAGCACACTGTAGCTCTGGTGTCATTGTATAGTGAAATTGATGCTTAGCCATCTGTTGTGGTTTGAATACGAAATATCTCCCATTGGCTCATGTGTTGAATACTTGGTTCCCACTTGGTAGTGTTAGTTTGGGAAGTGGTGGAAACTTTGGGAGTTGGGGCCTAGCTGGATGAAGTGGGTCACAGGGTGGTGTGCCTTTGAAGATTATACCTGGTTCCTGGTCTGTCTGTCTGTCTCTCTTTCTTTCTCTGTCTTTCTCTTTCTCTTTCTCTTTCTCTCTCTCTCTCTCTCTCTCTCTCTCTCTCTCTCTCTCTCCCCCCCCCTGCTTTCTGTCTGCCATGAGGTGAAGAACCATGCTTGCACACCACTGTGATGCTTTGCCCAGGCAACTATAAGACAGAGCCCGATGAAACCACAAACCAAAATAAGTAATTCTCTCAGATATTTTGGTCACAGCTATGCAAAAGTAACTGCTACATCAGATAACCAAATAACCCACACTCTAGTGCGCCTTAAAATATGACAATTGGGGCTGGTGGAGTGGCCTGCCTAGCATGAGTTCAAACCCCAGTACCACCAAAAATTTTTTTTAAATAAAAAGAATTTTAAAATATGACAAAGTCCACTGTATTTTTCTTGTTTGACATGATGGGTGTGCACAGGTAATTTTTCAAAGAGGTTGTAGTATGGAAATAAACACACTTGAAGTGCTACAGAGTTATAAATGCATCTCCCCAACTTATAGCTCCCCGAGTAGCAGTGTTAGGAGACGGAAGACCCACAGTTGGTCTCTGTTGCAACTACTACTTAACTTTGCTCTTATAGCACAAAAATAATCACAGTTTATAAGTGAATCAGTGTGCCTGTGTTCCAATGAAACTTTATTTATGGGACCTAAATTTGAATTTGATATAATTTTCACATGTCAGGAAATATTTTCCTTCTTTTGATTTTTTTCATCCATTAAAAATATTAAAAACCATTCTTGCAACAAGAAAACAGGAGAACATCTTCAAGGCATTGAAGTTACTACTGAGTTTTTGGATAAGATACCAAAGCACAGGCAACAAAGGAGGAATTGGTAAATAGAACTACATCAAAATAGAAAACTTCCATATATCTAAGGACACAAACATAAGTGAAAAGACAACTTATGCAAAGAGAGAAAATATTTGTAAATCTTATATCAGATTAGGGGTCATTAGTCCAGAATATGTAAAGAACTTCTACAACTCTATAATAAAAAATGGGAAATCCAATTTTTAAAAGGAGCAAAGGACTTGAATAGACATAGTTCCAAGGATGATATATGTATATGAGCAACTGGCATATGAAAACACATAACAATATCACTAATCAGAGAAATGAAAATGAAAATCACAATCAAGTATCACCTCACACCCATTAGAATGGTTACTATCAAAACAAAACAAAAATAATAAATACCCAACAAAAAATAACAAGCATTGACAAGAATGTTGAGAAACTGGAACCCATGTTCACTGTTGGTAGAATTATAAAATGGTGCAACCACTATGGAAAGCAGTATGATGGTTCCTCAAAATAAAAAAATAGAACTGCCATGTGATCTAGAAAGCCCACTTCTGGATGTGTTTCCAGAAGAACTGAAAGCAATCTCCAAGAGATATTTGCATACTTACCTTGGAACAATGTCTATATAGTCTGTGTAGAATTATACAAAATAGTCTAGTGGTGGAAAAAATATACTTAACACTACGGAACTGTATACTTTAAAATAGCTAAATTGGTAAATTTTGTGTGTTTTTTAAAGCACGGTTAAAAATTTTAAAAAGAAAACACTCGTAGACTGCATGCATATAAAAACTAACAAGAACGCTGGACTTGGCTTGCAGGTCCAGTCTTAGAAAATTTCTTCCAGGTTTCATGCTTGAGAGTACTCTAAACTATAAGAATCATATCTGCCTTTGAAGAATCAATAAAACACATGCAGTACCAGTGGATAGATGACTTCTTTCCTTTTAGAAAAACTGACAGTGAGTACAGTGGTGGAAAGGCTAGAAAAGTTGGAATAGGAGATGTTAGGAAGAGATTGGATAATGGATGAGAGAATAATGTGAGCAGTCATAGCAGAGGAGAACGTATGAGTGGTGGGAATTCGGGAGCCTGTTTGAGGAAGAAGTAATATACGTTGACGATCCTTTGTTCACCTTTACTCCCAGTGGTGCAGCTTGTATGGGCAAGAGTTGATTCAATTGGAGAACATCATTCTGAGTGAGGTTAGCCTGGCCCAAAAGACCAAAAATCGTATGTTCTCCCTCATATGTGGACATTAGATCAAGGGCAAACACAACAAGGGGATTGGACTTTGAGCACATGATAAAAGCGAGAGCACACAAGGGAGAGGTGAGGATAGGTAAGACACCTAAAAAAATTAGCTAGCATTTGTTGCCCTCAATGCAGAGAAACTAAAGCAGATACCTTAAAAGCAACTGAGGCCAATAGGAGAAGGGGACCAGGAACTAGAGAAAAGGTTAGATCAAAAAGAATTAACCTAGAAGGTAACACACATGCACAGGAAATTAATGTGAGTCAATGCCCTGTATAGCTATCCTTATCTCAACCAGCAAAAACCCTTGTTCCTTCCTATTATTGCTTATACTCTCTCTTCAACAAAATTAGAGATAAGGGCAAAATAGTTTCTCCTGGGTAGCGAGGGGGCGGGGGGGGGGAAGGGAGGGGGCGGAGTGGGTGATAAGGGAGGGGGTGGGGGCAAGGGGGAGAAATGACCCAAGCATTGTATGCACATATGAATAATAAAACAATAAAAATTTTAAAAAAAGAGTTGATTCAATCAAAACAGTGTAAATTTTAGGCAAGTTGATTCCTCCTACCCTGTCTGTCAAAAGGAAGAGCTGACAAGATCCCTGTGAGCCTCTTAGTCTAAAAAACATGAGATTCTAAGCTGATAAACTGCCAATGACTTTATTCCCTCATCTAAACAGCTATAAAGACAAAAGGCTTTATATGCCACCTATTGGGGTGATACTTGTTTACTCTAGTAAGTGGGGGTAAAAATCTAATTACAGTCTATAGAGCCCTGACTAGCTCCATTTCCACAGCTGGTCCTTTTCTTGATACCTCAAGTTCTCCCTCCCCTGGGAACCTGAGGAAATAGTGCAGATAGGAAGGGAAAGCCATTGTTAACTCCAGTTTCTCAGTCTCATGGCAGCTTTGTCCTCCTGTTAAAAATCTCTGCCATCTCTCACGAGAACGAGAATAGATGGGGGATGGATCTTGTTTAAGAAAAGAATGCCAGTTTCAATGTCATTGAAAAATCCTTATGTCTGACAACCCTGTCAAAAACAGCATCAGCAGCATTCTTTTAGCTTAAGAAAAAATCATTGCCCTCATCAGCGATTACTAGAGCTTCCTCCTTCCAGTTGGAAACCAGGTTAACCACCTCATTCCTGTTTTTAACTAGTTCACTTTCTTCCTCCCCAAAAGAAAGAGGCTTCCTCTCTCGTGGTCTCTTGGGGGTGAGAGCAGGGCCTTTATTAATGGGGCTTTTCCAGTAGCTGTCTCATTTGCTTTCCAGGTTGCAGCTGTCCCATGATGTGTTTATTTGAACCTCAGCCTCAGAACTGACTTGCCTTTGTTTCTGGCTCAAGGCAGCTCTAGTTAGGATGGAAAGTTAAGCCAAGCAGTTTAAGTTAAACACATTGCAGGGAGAAATCATGAATTTCAAGACTGCTGTGCCCATGTCAAAACTGCCAAACTTGATATCAGTTTTACAGGTATTGTAGTGGTACATTTTTAAAGAGTCCATTTCTTTAGAAATATTAACAACAAAAAAGATATAAAGCCTGTGTGTGTGTGTACACGTATATGTGTTTGTTGCAGGCTGGGTGGGATGAAACAAGACTGGCAAAGGATTGGCAGTTGTTGACGCTGGGTGATAGACACATCATACTATCTTATCTACTCTTGTTTGTGTCTGAACATGTTTAACAACAACAAAGACTAAAAGAAAAAATCAGCATAAAGTTGAAGTCAGACCTTGAATGTGAATCCTGGCTCTACTTCCTAGCTCTGTGTTGTCCTTGGAGAAGACACCTCTCTGAGCTTAAATGTCTTCTTCAGCTGTAAAGTGACAATAATGTGAAGATTGAGTGAAATGATGCATGTAAAGGACTTAGTATGGAGATTGGCACACAGCGGGCAGTCAATAAATCGCTATTTTAATCTAATTATTGTGTCCATCTTTTTGAACCTTATAGTAATTGTCTGTACTAGAGAATTTATGCCCTAAGAAGTTCAAGTTCTTACCATTAAAGTCAAATAATTTTGCCATATGCAAGATGCTTACTGTTGTTTTCCAGGTGGGAAGCATGGCTGGGAAAGATTGGTTGCCAACAACCACACAAATGCAAATAATGCTGAAGAGTCAGAAAGTCAGTCCTGAGAAATAAGAATGTCTTGCATTGCAGCTCCGAGTATTTAGAAGCATCTTTGAAAAGAAACACAGCATGAGATATTCCTTTCATATCTGTTTTCCTCTTTTCCTCCTGTTATACCTTGCATAAGACTGGAGAACTCTGAACTATCATTTTAACAAGCATTTACCACGTCTTTACTACATGCTAGCACTCTGCTAGACACTTAGCATAGATTATCTCAATAATCCGCTGTATCCCAATTTTCTATACAAGTACACTGAGGTTTACACAGACTAAGTGGCTCACCCATAGTTACACTTCCAATAAATAGCAAAGCTTTTATTCTGGACACAGAACTATCAGGCTCAGAAACCATGTCCTTAAGTTCTAAGCCTTTGCTATAACTTTATACCAGCTATAGATTGAAAGGGGGCACAGAGGGAGTTATGGATACTATTTTTCTCTTTCTGCACCTCACTGATATATGAAAGATTTCCTCTCAGTATGGTTTACTCGTGTTGTGGTGTTAACTAAAAATGCAGCTGTAGAAACGCAGAGAGTTCCATTGGTCTCCACATTGTTTTCATGAATTTTAGAGATGCACAGGAGTAGACCTCTGTTTTACTGTCAGGCCATCAATGCTTCACATGGATTATGAAGAGGAAAAAGTTATAGAACAAAGAGACCCTTCATGTTTTGCTTCAATATTAATCAGTACTGCACAGGAAGGGCCAGAATCAGGGAACAACATGGAATCCACTGAGCTCAGTTATTAGGGAGAGGTGGCTGCCAGGCAGGACCTTGGCCATTCCAGAGCCATCACGGGCTTCCTGAGCCAATTTACCTGCTTCTCAATAAGCTCTTTATTTGCTCCTCTATTTATTCCAAAACTATTGTCATTTTCTTTTCTGTCTGGCTACACTAAGAGCTGCCTCCAGGCCATACGATGACCACACTGGCCTCTGGTGCAAACCCCAGTTCTCCAAGATGAAACCTATTTTAGAATTCCCTTTGTTTGCCCTTTTTCTTTCCAATAGAACAGAAAGCATACTGCCTCTCACATTTCTAGAACTCCAACTATTCAACATATTTATTGGAACGGCAGGTAGCTCAGGATTTGAGGCAAATGAAAATTTGCTGTCCTATAAACTGTGCTTTCATTATGAAGTGGAGCCACTGGAAAACAGCTGGATTCCCAGGATCACACCCCCTTATTGCTGCAAGTCCAGAAGTTACAGAACCTGTGTTGATCTGGGATGACTGCAACTTGATTGCTAAAGTTTCATTTGTTTGTCCATTCATCCCTCCTTTCATTCTTTTATTCCAGAAACACCCCTAACTGCCAATCAGATATCAGTGCCTTGGTCCAACTCTCAGGAATCTCTCAAGTGAGTGGGTGTATAGAGGGTGAACAGACCATCACAATACAGTGTAGCTACTTCTGTGAAGGAGAGGTGATGTCCTGTAGTGGTTCTGAAAGTGCATTTTTAAGTCATACAGTCCTGGGAAACATCAGCATTACCACTTACTTGCTGTGTGGCCCTGGGCAAGCTATGAAATTTCCTCAGTTAATTCCAAAGCCTGGCTGTCAGTAAGGGATGAACCTACTCCATAGGCAGAGGCACCTGGTACCAGAGCTGCAGGGCAGTAGTAGAACATCTGTATCTGATTAGAGGGGTTCCAGAAACCTAAGAGGTTGTGACAAAGCTAACAAAGTAGACTTTTATCCTTAAAAATACCCTATGGTGGCTAGGGGTATAGCTCAAATGGTAGAGCACTTGCCTAGCAAGCATGAGGTCCTGCGTTCAATCCCCAATGGCACACACACACAAAAATCCTATGGCAAGGGCAGGCAAGAGGCAGGTGGACAGCCGGGGGAAGGGACATTTTCCCATTGGGATTGAGTAGCTGATAATGAGGGCTCTGGTTCTTTGTTGCAGGGTCTGATCTTTAATCCACAGACAGATTTAGGAAGTAAGGATTATGGAGAGAGCCTATGTTAGTGGAGTTTACAGAATAAAGGTATAAATTAGAACTTGAAGACAGGGAGAGGCAAGAACATACCCTGTAACTAGGATATGGTGAAGACACTAAGCAGTGCAGGAGCCCTACTGACAATGCTGAGGTCGGCAGGTGTGGAAGCCATGAGAACGGCCTCTCAGATCTGACTGCAGGGAGAGTGACTAAGCTGTGGCTGCACTCTGGAAGCATTGTGGCATTTGTCCTGAGGCGGCACTTCCTATGGCCTGCTCCTGCTCAGTGAAGGAACACATCACAAATCCTACACAGGCCTGTTCACGACAGATAATGGACTCTTTTGACTAGTGACCTTGTCTCCAGGACTCCCTAAGACCTTACTAAACCTTCCTTAGAACTACATAGCAGGCTAAGGCCCTTCTTCCCCTCCCTCTCTCCCTCTCTTCCTTCCTCTCTTCCTTTCATCAGCCAGCATGAAAATCTCCAGAAACTTCCACCATATTTCTTATTCTGGGTCTTTGCCAAAGCTACCCTTCATCTACCAGCCACAGTCCATATCTGTCAGCCACACTTAGCTGAGGCATCCCTGCTTTGGAAAGTCCTCCCTGAGCAACAGAAGGTGCTCTTCCTTGGAGCTCACATAGTACCTTCAACCCTGATCATAGATTTCATTACAGGCAAGCAAATGGAAAACTACAGACAAGCAAAAATGATTCCAAGCACAAGAAATATGTATTCCTTTTTTTTCCAAATTGGTTGGCTAATATTTGAAAAATCATATTTCCATTCTTAATGCTGAAACCAAACTTGACTTGTGCATTATTGCAGAGGCTGCTGACTATCAATATCTGTTCTTCCCTGTCTCCTTGTTGTAATAATGTGCCCAGCTAAAAGTGTCTTTGTTGCTTAGTCTTGCTTGCAGAGAGAAGTGGAGAATGAGATACAAGCAGGAGTCATGGGGTAGGGCTTCTGGGAAGCCCTTTTTGTCTTTCTACTACCCACTGCCTGCTATTTGAATGTGAGGCTTAAAGTTCCAACAGACATCTTGGGACAATGAAGAAAAGGTCAAGAGAATTACAAACAGCCCCAACATTCTTGAGCTGCTAAACCAACACCAACAACCGCCTACCTATGGGCTTCTCCTTACATGAGACAAATTCTCATGTGTTTCAACCACTGTAATCACATTTCTTTTACTCACAGAGTAATACAGTAATGAACTGATTCACTTCAACAACTTCTATTTTCTACTCCTTAGCTGTACTCATGCCCAGAATTTATCCCTTCTGTCCCATCTTTTCCCTAAATCTCTGCTTACCAAATCCTATCCATCATGGAAGACCTAATTCAAATGACACCTACTTTATGGAGTCTTACTTTATTCTCTCTAAATCTAGATATGCTGTTTCCCTCTTACGACTCATCTAACCATATTTTACCTTGACCTCTGTTGTGAAGCATATATATGCACATATGTGGATAAAATATCCTGCCTTGTATTATTGCTTATTTCTGTTGCATATTTCTTTGTATTTTCTACAATAAATAGCAAAGAAACACAGTAGACATTTAATAAATCTTTGATGAATTAAATATAAACTTGTAATATGAACATAACTTCTGCTTATACACATACATACACACACACATAGCTAACCACTGACTTCAGTATTTTTGAGAATGAAGTTGAGTGGAATGTAAGCAATGAAATAGATAAAACATGCCTTCAAAGATATCTTCTTTAATTAATTTGGAAAATAAAATCATTCACTTGACAATGGAAGACTTACTTCTGTTTAATTTTAGATAGAACATTCTTTCATTTCAACATCTATTTACTGAATGTCTCCACTATGAAGTCACAGTGCTAAGAAGAAGGTTGCATTAAGATGGATGAGGGTTTGATTTGGGAATGTTATGATCAGAGCTAAAATATACAGGCTATGGAAAGTCCAGATGAATGTGATAAGATCCTGAACTAAGCTGAGGACTGGTAGAATAGAAAGAAGAAATGATCCTGTCCTATTTAGCACAGACTCTGAGAACAGGTTGTAAATGCTATTTAAAGGTCTGCCATTCATACTTATACAAAATACTGGTATTTTATTAACTATTACATGCCCCCAAATGATGCAAAGAGTGAGAAATAGCTGTCAGGTCTATGAATAAAGGGAATATTTAATGAGACATAAATGCATATTCAAAATTCTAAATAAAAATGAGATGAACAGCTGAGGAGAGCTCACTAGAAAGACCCTTAGAAAGAAAACCTCCTTCTCTGTTCACAGAATACTTTATTCATGTCCATTATAGCCTGAATCACAATGTATTGCAATCCTTTATTTACATTTCTTCCATAATTGTACAAAAATCACATATGAGTTATTTTTGCACTCACATAACACTATGCTTAGGCCATAACAGACTTCTCAGTAAATGACTGCTGTCAACTTCCTTGACTTGTCTGCAACATTTAAAATTACTGACTATGGAGCTGGGGACAAAGTTCAGTGGTAGAGTACTTGCCTAGCATGCATGAGGTCCTGGGGCCTATCCTCAGCACTAAAACAAAATATTGATCATGACCTTTTTTTTTTTTGGTGGAACTGGGATTTGAACTTCCTACTTACAAAGCAGGCACTCTACTACTTGAGACACACCTCCAGTCCATTTTTCTCTGGTTATTTTGGAGATGGGATCTTGCAAACAATCTGCCCAGGCTGGCCTCAAACTGTGATCTTTTCCATCTCAACCTCCCAAGTAGCTAAGATTACAGGCTTAAGCCACTGGCACCCAGTTGGCCGTGACTTTCTTGAAACACTCTTCCTCTTTGCTTTCACAACATGGGATTCTCTTGGTTCTTCTTTCTCCTTTTTAATAAGTCATTTTCAGTTTTTTCCCTGAGTTCTCCTTATAAAAACTACCCTTTCAGTATTGTCATTCTTCAATATTGTTCTTTTTTTCTTTTCTTTTATATTTATCTTGAAAAATTCTTAAAATGTTATCTATTTGAATAATATACCTTTACTTAATATTATTTCTATTTTTGGTTTCCAAAACTTCAGTTAGATAATTTTCAGACCTTCTTATTCCATCCTCAATGTCCCTTAACCTCTATCAGCTTTTTTTTCATATCTTTGTGCTTCTCACTCTGGGTAATATCATCTGACCAGCTTTTCAATTTACAAATACTCTTCAGCTGTCTGATAGCACATCCAAGGAGGTTTTATTTTGTACTTAAATTATGTTATTTTTTCACTTCTCAAAGTTCCATTTGGGTCTCTTTCCACCCAATGTACATGTTCAGATTTCAATTTCTTATTTCGTAATCATATTTAAATTCCCTTTCATTTGTTTTAGCATATCAAACATACTTGTTTTATATCTAATATCTGATCGTTCCTTATCTTTGAGAGTTTGTTTCTGCAGTCTGCCACTCATAATGGCTTGTTTCTTTGTAGACGTAGGAATATTTTTTTCATTGTGAGCTCATGCCCTTTGGAATTTTGTCTGTGAGAATTCTTTGAGGTCACTTTAAAATTCTTTCAGAGAAAATTTTCATTTGTTACTGCAAAGTGCCTAGGAGTGCTATTAACCAAGAATCACCATAAATTAACTTTTCTACATAGTGATTTTGAAGTCACAGAGACCGTATTCTGCTCCCAAAAGGCTTGAGTGTAGGCATGTGTTTAGAAATTCTCAAGGGAAACAATTTTTCCACACACTCTTCTGACTAATTCTTAGACAGGTAAGCATCTCTTTGTGCAGAGATTTTTTTTTTAAGGCCACTCACTGAGGTAGTGAGAATTTTGGCTTTATGACAGAGTCTCAAGTCAGCATGACTGCCCTGCTGTTTTCCAGGCTTGATCTCCTGCCTTGTTCCTGCCACACAGCCCTTTAATACTGACTCTAGTCAACCAAGGATAAGCAGATACTCCCAAGACAAACTCTGGCTTGATTACCTCCAGAAAACCAGGATTTATTGCTTAGCTTCTATTGTTTCCTTTACTTAAGTTCAGCTCAGCTCCACTTTAAAAACAACATTTTAAATATTATTTCCAGCTTTTTAGGCATTCTTTACTGGAGAGACCTTCTCCACAAACCTATCCTATTGCTTGAAGTAGAAAAGGTTCTCTTAGTAATATGCTCTCAAGATGGCTTCATCCTGTTAACATTATCATTTCTCTCCAGATGAGTCTAAAATTTATATTCTTACCTTTTCTCTGAGCTTCAGATATAACAAACAATGACTTACTGCTCCATATGAATCATTCAATTCATGAGCTACCCCTTCACATTTGTATCCATCCTATGCCCATTGTCTTGCTCAGGAACACAAAAATCTATCCACTTTGTCAGGTTAGAAATGTTGATAGCCTTTCCAGCTCTCTCTCTCTCTCTCTCTCTCTCTCTCTCTCTCTCTCTCTCTCTCTCTCTCTCTCTGTCAGTTCCTGTCATTACCAACTACAAAATTGTTTCTGGTTAGCTGCTTCTTTCCCATTTCTTATGGAAATGCTCTGGTTCAGTCTCTTACCCATCCCTTATCTGGACATTATCCCTGCTCACACAACTGGCTTTTGGCCTCTAATCTACTTGATACCCATTTGATTATTGAAGCTGCCACCAGAACTCCCTCTCCAAATCACAAATCTGATGGTGTCACTGGCCTGTACAAAAGCCACTATTGATTTTCCATTGTTTATCACAGAAAGAATAAAATCCCGATGTCTTGACTTGGTGTTCAAAGTACGTGGCAATGGGGTGCTAATCTTCACAGCCTTTTCATTTTGACCCCTTAATCTGTGAAACATGTAATGCTCCACTTACACTGTACTTGTCATCCCGTGACTTAACTCACTTATTTGAAATACTCCTTTCCTTCATCTCCACCACCAAAGTCCTAGTTATCATTTAAGAACCAGCTCAATGTTTTCTCTCTTCGTAAAGCCTTCTCAAAAATTAATTTCTCTCTAATCTGTACTTCCATAGAAGTTTGCTTATATCTTTTGTAGAACTTACCATATTGTGCTTTTGTCAGACATCATTGAATATGTTTCTTTTCCCTACCAGATTCCAAGCCCTTAAAAGCATTGGTCTCTAGTGATTATGTCCTCTGGCTTTGGAGTCAATAAATCAGGCTCAAGCCTCGATCAAATCACAAGCTGTGTGACTTTGGATTTAACTTCTCTGAGTCTAGTTCCTCATCTACAAAAGGGAGTGTACAATAGTGCTATAAAGTTTAAATTATTGAACACAACAATCTATGTTCTGGACCAGGCCATTAGCACTACGCCTGGCACAGAGTAACTGCTCAAGAACTATTTGGTACTTTATTAAAGGCAGATGTAATGGCTGTTCATCTTTTTATTTCTTCAGCATTTCCTCCAGCTTCCCCTCATCTTGCACCGCCCCTTTTCATTCCAGGACTTAGACCAGTGCTTTGCACAGACTAAGCAATCACTAAGTTCTTTTTGAGTGAATTCTGACAACATCACACAGTTTTTATATAAAACATTTAATTCAGTCTGGGTAGAAACAGTTCGCGTTTGTATGGGACACCAACAGATGAATGCTTCTGGGCTGTCCCAGCAAGATATATCAATGGAACATCCTGTCTGAGCACCAAAGAGCAGCTCCTTTCAGTATTGTCTGGACAAGCTGGCATTACTAGGAGTGGGGAAAGAGAAAGGGGAGGTTTCATATCCTAAGGAAGTGTTTGGAACTTAATGAGAAGTGTAGGCTGAGAAAATGACCCTGCTCTTTGAAAACCAAATGCAGCCAGTGAATGTGAGCCTTACACACAGCCTAGGCCATGTGTGAGCAACAAGGGCCAAGAGTTTTGCAAAATCTTTTTCCTGGCCTGTGGTGAATTTTGAATCAAACCCACTCAGCATTTTGCTCTCTATAGACACAGCACATTTTTTCTCTAAATCCTTGCTCTCAGCATGCTTGCTAACCAACATTCCTGATAAAAACCAATGAAACCAAATGAATTATTTTGGGGTTAGATATAAAGTTGGTCTTCCCCCCCTTCTTCTTCTAGCACCAAAAAATGTTTATCTTTAATCTGTACTTATTACTTCACATTCCTTAAAACCAAGGAATATACCAAAGTTATCACTTCTGCAATTTTTTCCATTCTATTTTTAAAATGAATATACCGTATTTTTATGGCTAACCTGTTCTAATATTATCAGAAAGAGTCTCATAAAGGTGAAAGGTTACAAAACCCATGTTTTCCTTATTAACTCTTCTTCAGTTATGGCTTGCAAAGCTCCAAATCCATCGAAAAGTTCAAAAACCTCTATATGTGTTTCCAAGCTTATTTTTTTCTATGAATAGGAGGACGATTCAGTCTTTTGCTGCTTTAAGCTATTTTAGGAATGTTGAGCTTTATCATTCAGAAGTGATAAAAACGGAATTTTTCTTTAGTCTCACAGCACAGCCAACTCAGTGGTATTCCCGAGATCTGATTATTTCTGAGTAGAGATACAGAACAGCCCTATTACATGATACACTTCAGGTGACCCTCTGAACCCCCAACCCCATGCACAAGAAATTCAGACTTTGTTCTTGAAACCCAAGTTTATATAGGGCTGCCTGACTGAACTTTATTTGAATATGTAACCCTTGATTCCAAACCCGGCCCTTCCATAAGAAAAATCAGACTATAGACAGTGTTATTCAGTTTTATCCCCTAAATATTCTTTCTTTCATAGAATCTGCCCTTCCTCCCTGATATCTATCTTGCTCTCAGCTAGCTCACGTAATCACCTACAAAGTCTTGGCTGATAAGGCTTAAGCTAGGGGGGAGAGAGAGAGAGAGAGAGAGAGAGAGAGAGAGAGAGAGAGAAGAAGCAGATCCAGAAAAAAGAAAACAGAAAACACTGGGGCATGGCAAAAGCAACCAGCTTGGAGATCTAAAAAATAGCCAGAATACTGTTTTCTGGATAGGAATTCCAAGATTAAGGTGTTACCTAGCTCAGTTAATAAAAATCTTCTTGAACTCCAGCCAGTTTTCAATACTTGAAGGAATGTTTTTTTCCCTCATGGTAGAAACTTTAGGCACTTTGACAACTGCTGGGGAAGATAGTTTGAAGATGGCTTCATGAGCCACAAGGCTCATCTCAGAGGTGTCGTTTGTAGAGTGCCAAGCAGAAACCCTGGCTCCCATCACTGCTCAGACCTTAATGAATCAGTGAGCCAAAGAGTGGGACACTGTTTCTTACCATACATTATAACCCAGACTAGGCAATATGATCTTATTTTGCTACAAGGGATGAAGTTTTTGTAGCCCTCCTCCTGGTCTTGTTCCACTCTGTTACTTAAGACATAGAATGTGAGGCTTATGCAAACCTAGCTTTACACTCTCAAATAGGCTACCTGAGAATGATTGACCATACAAACACCTCCAGAGAAGCAGCTGCATTTCTAAATTATGCTGCCATGAAAACTGATCACATTTCTGAGTCTTACCTATAATCACTCTTGTGAGGTAGGTGAGGGATTTGCTCACTCCCTGCTTATCTTCTCATGCAATACCCATCCTCTTCCTCTTGGCCCTCCCAAACCCAACTACATAATTCCCTTGAAGACTTGGTCTAAAACAACTCACTACAGAAGTACCTTTAGAGCAGGGCATGATGGCACACACCTGTGATCCAGCACGCAGGAGACTGAGGCAAGAGGATCAAGAGTTTGAGGCCAGCCTGGGCTACATAGTGAGACCTTGTCTCCAAAAACGAATTTGTTCAAAGTATATTATATGCATATATGGAAATACCACAATGAAACACCTTGTACACTATATGTTAATAAAAAGTTATCGCCAAAAAAGCACCTTTATTCTACGTATTAGGCCTGCACATGTTTTGCTATGCTACTTCTTCAGGTAGTCTTTAGTCTTATGGGACAGACGCAACTAAAAACATAGGTAGCCAGGTACCTGTAGGATTACAAGCCTATAATCCTAGCTATACTTGGGAGGCTGAGATTCAGAGGATCCATGGTTCAAAGCCAGTCAAGGAAAATAGTTTGCAAGACTCCACCCTGTCTGGTCTCCAAAATAACCAATGCAAAATTGACTGGAGGTGTGGCTCAAGCTGTAGAGCACCTCCTTTGTGAGTGCCTGCATTGCAAGCACGAAACCCTGAGTTCAAACTCCAATCTAACTAAAAGAAGAAGAAGGAGGAGGAAGATGAACAGGAAGAGGAGGAAGAAGAGAGGTGAGCCTTTCCAAACAGCTCAATCAGGGGCCCCTGAAGACAGAAAATCCTTCAAAACCTTAACAGTTATTGTTTTCTGCTCTGTCCTGCTTTTACTGTTATATCTCCTTTGGTGGTGCATTTTTGGACAATGTGATGGGGAGGTACAACAGACAACCTCTTAGGATTCTTCAATCATACAACTTGTCAGCCAGTAGCTCATCTCTTCAGAAGTCCATCCATATTCACAATGAAGAAAATGGAAGTGTCACGCTTATCTTAGCCCATTTAGGCTGCTATCACAAAATACCATGAATTACATAGCTTATAGACAACAGAAACTTATCTCTCCAGTAGTGGAGACTGGGAAATCTGAAACAAAGGTGCTAGCACATTTGGTGTCTGGTGAGGGCGTACTTTCTGGTTCATAGATGGTGCCTTAGAAGTGTGTTCTCACATGGTGGAAGAGGCAAAGCAGCATTCTGAGGCTGCTTCCATAAGGGCACTAATTCCATTCATGACAGCCCTATCCTTATGACCTGATCATCTCCTAAAGGCCCCATCACCTAACATGAGCACATCAGTGATTACGGTTCCAAACATGAATTTTTGGGGGGGAGATGCAAACATTCAGACCATAACAATGCTATAGCAGAGCTTCTCAGACTTGCCTTTATGTTGCAATCATTGGAGGTTCTTTAAAACGCTGATGCTTGGCCCCATTCCAAGTTAAGAATTGATTTTAGAGTCAGTCAGACAGATATGTTCAAAATCCAGTTCTGCTTCTTGGGATTTGTGGCCTTCGTAAAGCTACTTAACCTCTCCAATTCTTCATTTCATTATCTCTCTATGTGAAATCACTGTACCTATCTTGTTGAATTGTTGTGAGGATTACAACAAGCAGTAGCTATAAAGGAGGGTTGCTGACATTTTGGGGCTTAGAAAGTTTTTTTGTGGGGGCCTGTCCTGTGCATTGTGGGATACATAGCAGCATCTTTAGCCTCCAGCCACCACTACTCCTTCAAGATGACAACCAGGGCTGGGGAGATAGCTCAGTGTTATGGTGCATGCTTGGCATGTGTGAGTCTCTGGGTTCAATCCACATTATAAAAAAAGATGTGACAACAAAAACATCTCCAGACATTGCCAAAAGTCTTCTGGGGTTGGGGAGAGTTGCCACTGGTCGAGAAGCACTAAATATAAGTTAATTAATTGTGATACCTTAAAAATTGCAGGTACTTATTAAGCAGTAGCTATCAAAATTATTAATACTAGATCAAAACTGGAACTCTATTACTGATGTTAGACCTTGAGATATATAAGTATATTTGATTCTAAGAATATCATCTCAGACTTCTTCTTTCAGGCTCTGTACATCAGTCTTACTCTGTTGAGAGAAATAGAAAACATAACTCTCTTGCCTTGCATCTCCTGCACCTACTTGTCCAGCAAATCTAAGATCTTGTAGATACACTTGTGTGCTATTGAACCATTTTAAATATTCACAAAGTACTTTTAAAAAGCTAAATGTTAAGTGAATATTTAATGTTAAGTGTAATTTGCAACTTTATGACATTTTTCGGCATACTTTTTTCTTCTGTCTAATTCATTTCCTCTTTTCTGGCATTCATGCTCTGCAGAAAACCTTGACCCCTATTTCACTGTTAAAATGAGGGCAATCTACTATGAACTCCCTCTACTACCAACGCCTCATCTCTGTTCTCATCTTTCTCCTCTCATTATTATTCTTATTAAAGGAAAAGTGTCTCTCTTTGTGAGTCTTCACTTCTCTGCCGCCTTGCCTCCTAAAAGGGCCTTGCTCTAGTGCTTACCCATTCTTCACATCATAGCATTTCCCACATCTTCACATTATCCTGCTCCATCAGCTCATTTTCTTTCTCCATTGTATTTTCCCCAGTCAGAAAAGCCTTTCGCTACTGCCTTATGAAATTGCACTCATTTCTTTTCTTCCTTTTGTTTCTTTTATTGGATCCTCTGTATTTGTCCAGTTCTTAAACGTTTTTATTACCAATATTCTGTCCTCAAACCTCTTATCTTCTCACTCAACACCACCCTCCCTACCAAAACCCAGGAAAATTCCCATTTTCTCTCATCGATTCAATTACCAACAATTTGCAATTGCTTCCAAAATCTCTATACTTTGAGCCTGAGATCCACTTAGCCATCTGCCAGATATATACTTTTACTAGGATGTCCAGCAGTTACCTCAAAATGAATGTACACAAAACAGAACTCATCATAGTTCTATCCTCAAAACTGCTCATTAGTCGGGTATGCGGGCACATATCTGTCATCCCAGAACTCAGGAGGCCGAGGCAGGAGGACATTGAGTTCCAGGCCAACCTAGAGTACATAGTGAAACTCTGTCTCAAAAAAAATTTTTTTTTGAGAAAAAAAATTGCTAATCCTTGAGCAATGTTTCCTAAACCAGCATCCACTCAGTTTGTCCAAGCCAAAAATCTCAATGTCATTCTTCAGTTCTCTCTCCCCAAACCTCCCACTAACAATTAATGAGTAAGAACTGTCAATTCTTCCTCCTACATATTTACTGAGTTTACTCAACTTCTCTGGATCTTTACTGACACCATCATCTGGCTCCTAAACTACTATAACAGCCTCATAAGTTACCAGCCTCACCTTGTTTTGCCCCTGTCCACATGCAGAGGGAGCTTGACAAAGTAAAAACCTAATGATAATCACTCTCCCGCTTAAAGCCTTCAGCAGCTGCCCATTGCCAATTTGGGTTCAATTCAAAGTCCTTGACATGGCTCTCTATGGTTTTTCATTAGCAGACCCTAGCTTACCTCTTCAATAATAGCTGTAAAATCTCTCAATGGATGACTGCTTCAGTTGTTTGAACAATCTTGTTTTCTTTTCTCTCTGGATTCCCATCAGGATGTTTCCTGCTTCAGTCCCCTCCCCACCCCCCCCACCCCACCCCCGCCACTTTGCTTGTCCTTTAGCTAATTCCAACTCAGGCTGTGGGTCCCAGTTTAAACATCACTGCCTCTGAAAGACCTTCCAGACCTTGCAACTCTGGGATAGCTGTTCCTTCTTATGCACTACATTGGTACCCTAAGTATGCCCAATGTTGGTGTTTACCAGTTTATCTTGTAATTAATAACTTATACCTCTGTGTTCTCTATTGTACTACAATCTCATGAGGGTGTTTTCAGTCCTGCAGTGCCAAGCACATAGTAGGTGCTCAAGAAACACTTGCAGAATGGAACTGAATCAAATATCACCAAGCTTTCCTCAACAAATGCAAGGCTTTTATTCTCTTTTTTAATCTTCTTAAATACTCAAATCGTTTGAACTTCCTCTGTCTTCTTAAAATTACTCTCCTTTGTTTTCAGCACAGCATGCAACTGTTCTACTTTTTTGAGAATTTCTAGTTCTTCTAGTTTGCTAAACCCTTTCCTGTCCCTTAACTTTGGACTTTCTCTAAAGAATCTGTTTTTCACTCTTCTATCTCCTGAAACCTCAAATCAACTATAAATGAAAACGATGGAGGCTGGAGGTGAGACTAGAAATAGAGCACATGCCTAGAAAGTACAAGGCCCTGAGTTCAAACCCTAGGACCCTTCCTTCCTTCCTTTCTTAAGTGCTGGGGATTGGACGCGGAGCCTCACACATGCAAGACAAATGCTCTACCACTGAACTACAAACACCCCCACCCCATGAGTCCTACCTTCAGTACCAGGGTTTTGAACTCAGGGCCTCATGCTTGCTAAGTAGGCACTCTACCACTTGAGCCACTCCACCAGCCCTCAGTCCTGTTTTTTTTGCTGAACTTCTTGTCTTTTTCAAAACACATCCTACCTCATTTTATTTCCCTTGTTCTTTCACTACCTTAAGTAAACTCACTCACCTACCAGTGTTAAAAGTCAAATATTTTTAATATCAAGTTAAAATGTCACTTTTTCTGTTATCCAGAAGTTCAGAATGCTTATTCTGAACCTCTTCTTTACCTTATTTGTACTTTGTGGTTAAAATGCTCATTGCTTTCTTCCTGGTTTCCTAGCAATGCATGTGTCTGGACTGTAAGCTTGATGAGGTTAGGACCTCTTACTGGTTCATCCTGACATCCTGAAGCATCCAGTCATGCCTAGAATGCACATATTAGGCACTTCACAGTTATTCCTTAAATTGTTTTGGCCACATCTACAAGCTTCTTATCAACACTTCCCTCTATTTCCCCACTCTTGGTCTTTACTAATTTAATAGGCAGCTCTCTTTGAATAAAATCCAGCTGGACACACCCAGCTCTGGTGAGACTCTCTCAGTTTTAATACCAGCAGCTTCTGGATGTCTGGTGAACTTCCAAAAGCTGTCATTATTTGCCCTGTTTTACATATATTGCCTTGCTGCTACTCATTTGTTTCTAAGCATATGTCGTTCACTCCAAAGTATGCTAAATCTTTCAGCTCACCCTTTGTTCATGCCGTTGCCCATGCTAGAAATGCTCTATCCTTACTCTGATCAAATCCCTCCAAAATTCAGACAAACATTAATTTTTAATTTATCCATGAGGTCATCTTTATTTGAGACCACGTTTATCTCTCATATGTCTGAGTTCCTTTGCCAGAGATAGTGTAATATATTATGGCATTCTCAAATTCTTTCATGCATGTGTCTTGCTTTTCTCAGCAAGAAATTGGCTCATTGGGGCAAGGATCATGTCTTAATCTCCTTTGGTATAGTACTGCTTATTATCAGATTGATAAATCAACAGAGCTATTTTCTTCATTGTCACTAATTTCTGTTAAGTTAAAAAAAATCCCCATAGCCTACTTTTGCTTATAAAAGAACTAACCATGCCTAGGAGATGAGCTGAGGATTGGTCAATATTTCTCAAAAAAAGATTTTTCAAAAATCAACCTTTTTGATAACTAAATCAGTTTCTTTGGAGTTAGCTGGCTGTCTTGGAATACTTTGAGGAAGTTGGAAGAAAGAATGAGTTAAAAATGGTTGATTTTGACCAGGCGCTGGTGGCTTACCCCCATAATCCTAGCTAATCAGAAGGATCCCAGTTTGAAGCTAGACCAGGCAATTAGTTCTCAAGACCCTCTCTTGAAAATATCCAAGACCAAAAAGGGCTGGTGGAGTGGCTTAAGTGGTAAAGTGCCGACCTAGCAAGCATGAAGCCCTGAGTTCAAGCCCTAGTAGGACCGAAAAAAGATTCATTTTGTCACTATTTATGAAACATGGTTGAAACAAAATACTAATAAATTCATTATGTTTTTTTTAATTAAGAAAAAAAGGCTATGTTCCTGGTGATTAAGTCATTCTGGAACTGAAATTTACATGTATGATATTTGGTCTCAGATATCATAGATTTAGTCCATCAAGAATTTAAAAGACTCTTTAGAAGACTGAATGACTAAGAATGGTTTGACCCAGAAAGGTGTGCATAATCCCCACATATGACACAAGAAAGATCTGAAGGACAGTCTTGAATAAAAGGCACAGTGTAGCTTAGATTTTGTATGAATTGAAGTGTATTTTCTTGATGTGCAAGGAGAAAAAAGTTATTTCTTTATTTTTAGGATCATTTCTTGTTCTAAGGCACCAGTTTCCTCTTAAGCATTTTGATGTTCTTCTAACACAATGAACCTCATTTTGATGCTCCCACCATTGCTTTAAAGTCACTATAATGAAGTATGCTCTTGGCCATGTCAGAAGGCAGATGCAACAAGACATTGCATGGAGTTCTGGTTTGTTCCTCACAGTCATTCATTTCTACACTTTTTATATTAATGAAAAGTTGCATTCTTTCTTTGGTCTCTATTTTGTCTTTTCCAGCTGCCCTCCACAGAATGCTAACTATTCTATGATCAAAGTTTCCTGAAAGCCTTTAACCCTCACTGATCACTAGCCATGCTTTAGTTGGTCACTCACTCATCATTTTCTTACAGTAGCTACTTACAAGAGCTTTTGACTAGAAAAGTTCTCTTGACTTAATTAGAAACCCTCTGATTTAAAAATAATAATAAAACACTTAGAAACAATGTCCAGACAGAAACCTGGACACAGATATTTATTAGGCAATTTTATTCAGGTTAGTAAAAAAAGAAAGTTGAAAATAACCCAAATGTCAATCAACTGATCAATGGATAAGCAAAAGATAGCATATCCAAACAATGAAATATTATTTGTCACTAAAAAGGAATGAAATACATCTACAACATGGATGATACTAGAAAACACTATATTTAGTAAAAAAAAAAAAAAAAGCAAAGGCAAAATGCCATGTACTGTATGATGTCATTTATGTAGAGTGTCCAGAATAGCCGAATCTATAGAGACAGAAAACAGATTAATGTTTGCCAGGGCCTATGTCTGTGTGTTGAAGAGTGACTGGTAAAGGGTATTGATATTCTTTTCTGGGTTATGAAAATATTCAGAATTGGTTTTGGTGATGATTACACAATTCTGTAAATATACCTTTAAACTTTGAGTTGTTTTTATTTTGCTTATATATTTATTTTGGAGTGTTGGGATTGAACTCAGATACCCCCAGAATTCCCAGACTAATATATATATTTAAATGGGTGAATTTATATGGTATATGAATTATATTGCAATAAAAAAAATCTTAGAAATCACTTTTTGAGGACAGAACAGGTTTCCCATTTCAAATACTAGATCTGAATCAGTATCTCCAGGGGTAGGGACCTGAAATCTACATTATCATAAATCCCTATGTGATTATTATACCACAACTAAGGCTTAAGCATCACTGAATTAAAAGATATTGTTTTCATGAGATATAATGGTGAATGTCTCCAACTAGGGAGAGGTGAATAATATTAAGTTGGTATAGTTTGGATACTTAAATTTTTGGTGTATCATTCTTTGTGTAGCTACTTTCAATTTTGAGATCATGTTTCTTGTATTCCTCTGTGAGAAATGTTAAAAACATAGAACCCACTAAAAGTCTGTTCCCTACAAATTAAAGTCAGAGAATTATTGTCAATCTCACTTCTGAAGGCACTGATAAAAAAAAAACACTAGTTTTTTCTTCCTTTCACAGTAAGATTCAGTGTCATATTGTAAGTTAGAAATATGAGTCAAATTAGAACTTATGATTGTGTTAAGTGGTTTTTGCTCAGCTGTCATTGAGATTTTTAATTGTATATCAGGCATTGGCACTGACTACCTAAAAGACAAGGAATGGTAAATGTATAGCACATTCTGACTGTGTAAACAAAAGTCTCTTTACTGGACGTCTTTTGGGAATTAAAGCACTCCATTTCCCCATCCAAAAAGGTACAAGAACAAAAAGTAACTTCTCTGTAATATTGAAAGCAGTACACCTATCAGTAGTATTTGAGACTTGTTGAATGAATTGTTCAAATATCATTATGGGAGATTGTTTTTGTAGATAGCAATTTCAATTGATCTTGGTGATATTATCAGAAATAACTGAATAAGCTAGAATGACATTTGATGAGTGACCAGAAAATGGGCAAATATTGATAATCATGTACTACCAATTTGAGGAAGTCCTGGGTAAATATAGTGTAAGTTTATAAATCTCATACAGATTTTAGATTGATGGAGTTACTGTTCAACGAGTTATTGATAAGGTAAAACTGTTAGGTAACCCCATTGTAATTCCTTATCCAAGAAAAAATTACATTCACAGATCATAGTTGAGGAAGTTTTACTTATATGTGAAAACCATTTATTTTCTTATTTCTTGAAAATCTGAACATGTGAAATTTGAATGAAGAATAGAATTTAACTCAGTGTAACTACCTGAAATACCTGAAATGTGATTTTCACATATGAATGATTAGAAGTCACTAATGTTCATATAGTCAATAACAGTCAATATGAGGGCTGGTAGAGTGGCTCAAGTGGTAGAGTTCCTGCCTAACAAGCATGAGGCCCTGAGTTCAAACCCCATTACCACCAAAAACAGTCAATATTGAATATTTTTTTTTTCATTTTTCTTTTATTATTCATATGTGCATACAAGGCTTGGTTTATTTCTCCCCCCTGCCCCCACCCCCTCCCTTACCACCCACTCCACCCCCTCCCGCTCCCCCCCTCAATACCCAGCAGAAACTATTTTGCCCTTATCTCTAATTTTGTTGTAGAGAGAGTATAAGCAATAATAGGAAGGAACAAGGGGTTTTGCTGGTTGAGGTAAGGATAGCTATACAGGGCATTGACTCACATTGATTTCCTGTGCGTGGGTGTTACCTTCTAGGTTAATTCTTTTTAATCTAACCTTTTCTCTAGTTCCTGGTCCCCTTTTCCTATTGGCCTCAGTTGCTTTAAGGTATCTGCTTTAGTTTCTCTGCATTAAGGGCAACAAATGCTAGCTAGTTTTTTAGGTGTCTTACCTATCCTCACCCTCCCTTGTGTGCTCTCGCTTTTATCATGTGCTCATTGTCCAATCCCCTTGTTGTGTTTGCCCTTGATCTAATGTCCACATATGAGGGAGAACATACGATTTTTGGTCTTTTGGGCCAGGCTAACCTCACTCAGAATGATGTTCTCCAATTCCATCCATTTACCAGCGAATGATAACATTTCGTTCTTCTTCATGGCTGCATAAAATTCCATTGTGTATAGATACCACATTTTCTTAATCCATTCGTCAGTGCTGGGGCATCTTGGCTGTTTCCATAACTTGGCTATTGTGAATAACATTTTGAAAAACAGTCAATATTGTGAAAAACAGTCAATATTGAATATTTATTGACCATCTTCTGTGGTTCCAGGAAGTACACGAAGTAGGCATCATATCAGATAGATAATACATAGCTCCTGGCCTTGAGTAGTTTACTGGAGGAACTATTCAGCTTCCTTATTCTCAAACGTATATGTGGTAATAGATAAGTACAGAAGAAAAAATACCTGGAAATGAAGTAATAGATTATGTATTTGTACTTGGCGAAATTTAAAAGGTAAAAATCTTATCTTTTCATAAAAGTCACAATGATATATAAGCTATCACAAGAGCATTAAATTCCGAATGCTATATAGTAAATATTATTGATTTTTGAATAAACTATTTCCTATAAGTAATGCTTTAGGCTAGTACTGATACTCTTATTCTGCATGTTTCCTGCAATTTCATGAGATTAAGTTTATAAATCTTAGCACTTTGTTATTATGTTGTTTGACATTTAATTACTGAAAGCTGAAAAAAGAAAAAATAAGGAAAATACCAGCAAACGTTAAAAGTCCTCAATAGTTTCAGTAATTCCAGAATGCTTGCTGAAAATAAGATTCGTTGAGATTGTTCATATCTTTTAAGGCTATTGGAAAGAACTCTCCTAGATCACACTGGTTTATGAATGGAATTTTGGCTATGGCAATTACTACTTACTAGCCTTCCCAAGATGTCTAGCAGGCTGCAGACTGAAGCATCTTTCACCAGCATTCTTTTTTTCCCTTCCCATATCACAGAAATTTTTAGAACCTGATATTGGATTTAAGTGAATTATAATTGCTCTGATATGTATATAAAACACAGTCTACAGGAAGCTCCTTTTCAGCTCTCCCTTGCTAGTAGAAAACGAGGAAAATTTTAAGTTTTCCTAAACCTGCTTAGAAATTCAGTACAGAAACCTATCACGAATCAATACCCTGAGTAGGGTACTATTTCATCATACCACAAGTGCAGTTTGGAATTGGTCTTAATTAAGGTGGCTATGGAAATTCTCTTAAAAACTACATGGAAAAAATGTTAATCAAAGGCAATATTTCACATGATGACATTTGCCATTTTGTAAGTAACTTTTGCAATATAAGTCCAAACTATTTTAGAATAAAGACAACCTAATTTTTGAAAACCAAAATTCTATTTCCAGCTACTTCATCTCCTTTAAAAAAAGATTTTATTTTTAGAGAAATTGTAGGTTCACAGCAAAACCAAGCAGAAAATATACCTCCACTCCCCTGCCACAGCCTCTCACATTGTCAATACCCTACACTAGAATAGTGTCATGATCACCCAGAGTTCATAGTGCAAATTAAGTCTGACCCTTGGTACTGTATTTTCTATTTGTTTGACAAATATATGGTAATGCGTATCCACCATTATAATACCACACAAAGAAATTTCACTGACCTTAAATTCTTCTGTGTTCTACCTACTCATCCCTCCTCATCTAAGTTTTAAAGCCAGTATGCTACATATTTATTGTCTGCCTAATCCAGGGTTTCTCAACCTCAGACTCTTGGCATTTTGAACAAGATTATTCCTTTTAAGGGGATAGCCAATGTATTTTTACTATGTTTAGCAGCATACCGCGCCTCTCTACTCAGTACATACCATAAGCACTGCTATTCTCTCCATGACAACCAAAAATATCTTTAGACATTACCAAATGGCCCCTGGGAACAGGTGGCAAATCATTCACTGTTAAGAACCATTGGCCTAATATAAGGCATACTCTTCTTCCAACACAAAGTCTATGTATTACTCTATTAAAATAGTCAACAAATATTTATCATGCCTACTCTATGCTGGATACTATGTATTATGCTATACTAAGCAGCCAAAAGCTATCAAATCTTCACATGTTAAGAAGTGGCACAGGTGGTATATACCTCTAATCTCAGCACCGAGAAGGCTGAGGCAAGAGGATGAAAGTTTGAGCCAGCCTGGGCTACACAGTGCATTCCAAGTCAGTCTGGACTCCATACCATTGCTTAACTGGTTGGACTTGCTATCCTGGGTTCTGCATTAGCTGTACATACAAGATATGAACAGTGCCCCTAAAGAGAAACAGTCCTGAAAAATTAGCCAAAGGGAGAGGGACTCTATACAAATCTCCACTTGTGCCCTACTTCTACCCCTACTTCCTGTGGTAACTGGGGGTTTTGCCTGATTCCCCTGGAAATTTCCTATAAGTGCTTCAGTTCTACTTTCATTTAGCCTCTGTAGATAGAGGTAGGACTGGTTAGTATCTGCACTGTTCTGGCCATTAAATTGGAATGTAATTGAAAAAGTACTGCTTGAGATTTTATCTGGAGATTTTCCTTGTTAAAGATTTAGGCATTAATGTAGTCACAGATCCTATGAGATGACTGAAATGAAAACATGGAATTGGAATGGTAGGCCATGAAACATCTTAGCAAAACAATCTGATTAGCATATGACCTCAAATTATGAATTTCTACTTCCTCTTTCTCCTCCTTTTTTGGACAGACTTATGGCAGTTGGTTTTATATTCTCTCACTTTGGTTTATTGGCTTTTTAATGATAGGCCAAAATTAAATTCATAATTGACTTGCCTAAGAGAGTTTACTATATTTAATTTAATTTTTATTTTCAAGGCATCTCTTACAGGATGTGAAGCTACTTATTCAGTAGTCAATAGAGTGAATCATGTCCCCTTATGGACATACAAGTTGGTCTTCTCATCTATAACTACTAAGCTTTCTTCCACCTAATTTTCCATGATCTATTGGGCCTGATTCATGCTTGGACTTCAGTAGAAGGAAGAAGAGAAAAGGGTAGGAAAGAATCTTGGAAAAGGCTACACTGAAATTTCATGGACTAACTTGAATAGAATATACTGTCAAGATTGTGTTTAGCATATCAAATCAGAATTCAAAGGATGAGACAAATTTGAGCTTTACCGAAGGCATAACCAGGCCTTGGGATTAGGATAAAGGAAAGCAGGAGGACTCAAATTGGAGGGCAAGACCTAGACTCAGATGGTCTATTTGTATTAGGACAAGAAGCCAGCTTTAAGAGGAAACTATGCACAGCAGGATTCAGGTTCCAGAGGCAATCAGAAGAGAAAGGATTTCTCAGAGAATCAGTGTCCTGGACAATCAGACTAAAACTCAGGGTAAGGCTTAGCTTTAGGGTGGGAATTATAACCCTAATCAGAAAGCAAGGCAAAAGGTCAGTCACAGAGCAGAGCCAACACTGGGGAGTCAGAGAACAGGCAGTTCAGGAAACACATACCAGACATAGAGGACTTTGGGTAGTAGTCATGCTTGCAGTCAACAGGAAATGCCTACTATATCCTGGTTTTACATAGGATTTGGCTCACAAGATGTATTGTTGTTAGTCACAGAAATATCATACTCATTGATTACTGACTTCTCTCTGCTCTGATTTTTACTCCTGCAACAGCTGTTAAGTAACACCTTAAAGAATTAAGTGTGGGCTGGCCAAGTGGCTCAAATAGTGGAGTGCCTGCCTAGCAAGTGTGAGGCCCTGAGTTCAAAACTCAGTACCACCAAAAAATAATTAAATATGAGCAAGCCCTAAATATATCACTTGACTCTGTACACTAAATGAGAGTTGGCAAACATTTTCCAAAGGCCCAGATAGTAAATATGTGAAGTTTTCCAGGCTATATGGTATCTGTCACGAGTACTCAACTCTGTCATTGAAGCATGAAAGCAGCCATAGTAAATATGTGAACAAGCAAGCATGGATCTATTCCAATAACTTTATTTACAGATTCTGAAATTTGAATTTCATAGAATTTCCATATAATGAAATACTCTTCTTGTGATTTTTTTCAATGATTTTATCATGTAAAAATCATTTTTGAGCTCATGGGCCATAAAAACACAGGCAGCAGGCAATAGTTTGCAAATCTTATACTAAACTTAAACAAATGATTTATTTAGTGAGCAATGATTCAGCCTAATTCTCACGAGTAGGCCTCCAACACCACAATCAGAGCTGCATAATCCTACCGGTAGAATTAGACTTGCTCCAAGCTCTGGTAAAAATCAGACCACAGACAGTGAGAATATGAGAAACTCTCCTATAAAAGTCAATCTGTTTGACAGTCTTGTTCTATTTCTGTACCTCATTCTTGTAATAGTACTTTGATATGGTTGTTATTGATAAAGCCACTTGGTTGTACTCCAGTTTCTACAAATATTCAATCTTCTATGTTCAACTTTCTATTTGACATCCAGTTACTAAGAACTAGTCTTGCCATGACTCCCAATCCAAAATGCTCCTAGAAACAGGGGTATTGTGTATCTAAACTTGTGCCTATGGCTGGGTTCCTGTGATTTACTGTCTGATGTTCCTGACCTCAGCTCTACCTTCTGAAATAATCCACCTGTGGTACGTTGAGTTCTAGACTTTGCTGACCTGGCCAATCTTGCTGTAATTAGCACCATATAAACAGAAAGGCATGCAGGAAAAGAAGATGGGAAGTAATAGACATCCAAAGACAGTCAAAATAGCTTTTATTCATTTTTCACACTGTTTGGGATGCAACCTAGGGCCTCACACATGCCAGGAAAGTACTTTATCACTGAGCTAAACTCCAGTCTCTGAATAGCTTTTATTATAATCAGAAACCAAGATGGAAGGATTTCTTTGTATAAAGAAGCACAAGTGTTGGAACTGAATTTCTTCCTGTAAAAATTACCTCTTGACACTGAAGTAAAAATTACACTGAACAGGCTGGGGTGTGGCTCAAGTAGTAGAGCTCTTGCCTAGTAAACACAAGGCCCTGAGTTGAAACCCCAGTACTGCCAAAAAAAAATTACACTCAATAAAACCTTTAGTATCTGCATCAAGACATAATAAAAATTATTTAGTTTTGACATTTATAAATTGTAGCTTTCAAGTCTCTGAGTTCATTTTTTTATGGTTTTGATTCATTCTTGATTGAGACTGTTCCAGATTTCTATGGAATATATGAAGTGATTAAATCACATAGCTTTAGTATTTTTGTACTTATTTTTCACACAAACCAAATTGTATCCTATGATATATAGCTATCTCCATTTGCCAATGTTCAAACTACATCTTCAGGATGAAACCATCCATTATAATGCAGATGATGGTACATTTACATTCTTCATCAATATGTCATACAACCTTTACAAAGGCAATTAGAAAAAATACTGCAAATGCAATTGAAAAAAGCTAAATGGGGCACTCCTCATATTGAGTTCATGTATTTTCTGGATTGCAATCTGGGAATGTGTATTTCTTTTGCTTTTTTTTTTTCCCTTTGGTGTTAGGAATTGAGCCCAGAGTCTCATGCATACATGCACTCTGCCACTGCACCCTCAGTCCCTGTTAATATGTTGCATCTGATTGTTCATCAAAGAGAAAACAGAGCCCGGCATGGGTGGCCTGTTACCTTAGCTACTCAAGAGGCAGAGATCAGGAGGATCATGGTTCAAAGACAGCCCGGGCAAATAGTTCGTGAGACCCTTTCTCAAAAATACCCATCACAAAAAAGTGCAGGAGCAGTGGCTCATGTGATTTTGCTCCTGCCCAGCAAGCATGAGGCTCTGAGTTCAAACTTCAGTACCACCAAAAGACAAAAAAAAGAGGAAAACAGATGTGACTCAAGCAGAACAGCTCTTGCCTTGCAAGCGTGAAGCCCTGATTTCAAACCCCAGTACCACCAAGGTAAAAAATGAAAACCAGATCATCTGCTCTATTCCAAGATTTTCAAATGTGGTTAGATACGAAAAATATGCATTACCTGCAAATCAGTGGCACTTGAAGATAGAAATAGAATGACATAATAATTTAGAACATTCACTATTAAATTAAGGACCTAACTGGGATAGAATTCTAAAAGTCAATTATCTAGTCAGATTTTGGAGAATCTAGACATAATTATCGAGATCTAAATATCTAGACATAGATTATGGAGAATAAGCCCATACTTTTGATTTCCATGTAGCAGTATGGATTCACAATTGCTAATAATTAATAAAAGTTAATAACAGAATATTCTTCTCCACAATCAGCATGCACCTGTATGCTGCCATCCAATTGGCTCTTTTTTATTACTTTGGTTATGTTTATTCCGCTATCTTATTTGGCACAGACTAACATATTGACACTTTGGGAACCACTCCAGGTCTTTTGTTGTACAAATATTGCTTCAGAGCACAACGTATACACTCTTCAGTGAACGCATTTGTCATATGAGAAATCAGGTCTCATTACCCTATATACCCACGAACCACAGAATTTTTAATTACACGGCAAAAGAAATGTATCTTGAGTAACAAAATAATTGTGAAGAAAATACCGAGAAAACAAAAGACAGTGCTAATCTAACCAGTTCCACCTTCCAACTTTGACATTACGGTCATTGACTTAAAACCACATCAGTGGTTCTCTTGTTTTGAAGAAAGAAGGAAATCTTTCTTTTCTTCACTTCTTCAGTTTTGATAATAAGATAATAAGAATTTTACATTCAGATTTAGGACAGCAAAGCTTTTTCTTAACTTCATTTCACTTAAATTTATCTTATGTCTGTACCACTTCCTCCCATGCTGAGCTTTCCAGTGACACGGAAGGGGCACATCAGTTATTGGCAAGGTTTATTAAGATGGGAGAAGCTGGGGCTGGGTTGTAACTCAGTGGTAAAGTCCTTGCCTAGCATGTGTAAAGCCCTGGATTTGATCTCCCAGCACTAAGAGACAGAGGAGAAGAAGAAAAGTAAGAGGAAAATCAATAGTGTAAGATCCCTAGTAAAGTGGAAATAGGGACACTTTACCCATACTATCACTAGGCAACAAGTAGGTTGTGTGTGCAAGAATCACGCAAAGTCTTTGCTATTTGAATGGCTAACATCCTGGATTCTGGAGGAATATAGGTTTTATTTATTTGGTATGTCACAGCCATTGAAGCTTCGGAGGGACTTCTTATGTTGGTTCTCTGCTGTGCGTGGCAGCAGCAGACTTAGAAATAGAATTGGCTCAGATTCCCAGGCCAATGTTCTTTCCCCACTCCGTACTGTTATTATTGAAAACAATGTTGGTTCTAAAAATTACTTTCATTATTTTTTGATTGCTGTTTAAACATTTTCTCTGCTCTTCAGTACATTGTGTCTAACTAGTTTGGAGCTGATTTCTGCATATGAAATTTATTCAAGGGACAGAATCTTCTCTGAGCAGGTGTCTAAAGGAACCAGCTCTGCTCTCACTGCCCCTCATGTTACCTTTCAGAAAAATATGAAGAAAGCTGAAGATAATGTTAGTATAAGTGGTCACCTTCCAACTTTAACACTGCTTTCATTGACATAGGTGGAAAAGCATTTCTGTGGATCGAGTTCACTGCTTAGAACTGTGACTAAAGAATAGATTAGCCTTTCCCTTAATGATATAGGCATTTTTTTTTGTAGTACTGAGGGTGGACACCAGGGCCTTACGCATGCTAAGCACATGCTCTATAACTGAGAAACACCCCCAACCCTATGATACAGACTTATATTTAGAAATTTTCCAAGAGCAAACTCAATAATAAGAATAAGTCCATGTACAGTATTTGCAAATGCCTTATTACATCAGTACTCTCTAGTCCTCGTCCAGTTATCCTTTGACTACTTCACCTACCATTTTCTTAGCGTATAAGTGATCTATTCAGGTGCTTGCTTTCAATATACAAATTATGATTTTTTTTGTCAGTACTGAAGTTTGAACTTTGGACCTCATGCTTGCTAGGCAGGCACTCTACCACTTGAGCCACTCCACCAGCCCTTTTTTGTGATTGATGGGATTTTCCAAGATAGGGTCTCTGGAACTATTTGCTGGCTTCAAACCATGATCCTCTTGATCTCTGCCTCCTGAGTAGCTAGGATTATGGGTGTGGGCCACCAGCCCCTGGCTGCAAATTATAACTTTTTTATCCTTGACTGACATAACTTCACTCTATTTAATAATGCCCATAAGTTCTCTTTGTGACCATTAACATGATCCTTTTTTCCCCCTCACAACCTTGGGTGAAAATGGCTCTTGTGTGACACTGTATGCCACTGTATTGCTATATATATGGCTGGATTAGAAGCTAGCCCCATTTACTAGTAATCTTCTACTTTCTTAAAATTGAAGCTCTCAAACCCCAAAGCACCCAATAATTCTATATTGTGGCAAGTGGCCTTCTGAATAAATCTTGAGGAAAATGCCAAAGGTGCTCCTTGGCAAGCCTAATACTATAAGGGGTACCACACCCTAAAAGGGGACTGGCACCAGAACATTCTTGATCAGTCCTATAATGACACATTTTCCCAACCTTCAGATGGCCCTTTCATTTTCTGATGTCTTTAGAACCATGAGCCAATTATTTTTAGCATCATCTTCCCTTGTAAACAACAGCCCTGCCTGGCTCTTCTTTTATCTTTTCATCCTCACATGTCTCAGTTGAGCCACCACACATTTATAGCTTCACCTTCTTAAGCTTACTCTTTATGTATCTTAAAACCTACCTGGCATTCTTATGTGGCTCTTACCTGTTTTAGTTACATCAGCTGTGACTAAAATGATTGGCCAAGGCAAGACTTCACCAGATTAGGCCCTGCTGAGTACAAAACTGGAAAAGTCCTACAACCTGTAGTTCAGGCACAGAAAAGCAGAGAATGTCTCAGTGCTGGCACATCAAGAATTTCAAGGTCTCAGCACAGAAATTAAGCCTGGGTGATATGAATTCCTGAATAAGGAAATTTTTGCTGCTATAATTTGAACCTTAAATGTCCCCCAAAGGCTTAGTTGAAGGCTTAGTCCCCAGCCTGTAGCACTAATGGGTGGTAGTGGAACTGTTAAGAAGTAGAGCCTAATGGGAGGTCTTCAGGTCTTTGGGGCATGCCTTTGAATGAAGATTATGGGGCCCTACTTCCTTACTCTTTTTCTTTTTTGCTACCTAGCCATGATCTTAGAAGTTTTGTTTCACCATGTACTCCCAACATGATATGCTGCCACCCCCAACAGGGACCTAAAAGCAATAGGTTCACCAATCATGAACTGGAACCTCCATAACTGTAAACCAGTATTACCCTTTTTTCTTTATGATTTGTTTTTCTCAAATATTTGGTATAGCAACAGGAAAGCTAACAAAATTGCCTTCTACAGTAGTAATAGCTGTCTCTAGATGTTGAATATAGGACCAGGGGTGATAGAAAATGTAACAAGCCCAAAGTCCTTGACTCTTGAACTTGATAGACATTTCCCTATGTGTAAGATGCCAAATCTACAGAACTTAGAGTATGCCTCCACTAGATGCAAGGGAGATGTGGAGAAGTCAACACTGGTCTTTATATTGTTTGTATCCTTTGGGCTGTTCATCTGCCACATTTTCTTTGAGAGCAAACTAAAGTAAAAATGACCTCAAAACATGTACCAGACCTCCTGAACTGACATCTTGTAACTAGAAATCAACTCTTCCTTTTTATATACTGATCTGTACTTATCATATCCCTAGGTCTACCAGCAACACATATAGGAATAAGCTCTGTGAGATTTGTCTCACTCCTTGCTTCACATTCATTTCCCTTTCCCACCCCCTTTATTCTAATTTTCATGGCCATTGAATCTAGACATGTGATTACACTGACAATGAATGAAATCAATTGTTCTTTAAAATTTTTCTTTTCATGCACCTATACTGTGCTTGGTATAATTTTAATCACTGAGGATACAGCCCAACACAATAAAGGTAAAAATCTGCCCTTGTGGAACTCTCATTAGGCAATACATTTCATGGTTAATAAAAGTATGATGGAAAAATAATACAAACAAAAGGGAAGCAAGGAGTATTAGGGGCTTCTTTGAATAGGATGTAAGGCACTAAGATGGTGATATTTGAGGAAAGACCTAAAGGTGCAAGTTATGTGTTAGCCCAGGGAAGAGAGTGCCATGTGAGAAAACAGTGGGTAAGCAAACCTTTAGATAGGAACAGGCTTAGATGTTTGAGAAACAGTGAGAAGGTCAGTGCGGCTGTAGAGGAGAGGAGGGTACCTTGTAGGATATTGCAAAGTGACAGCATGTACTTGAAGGGTACCTTTTATATACTCCACAATAGATAGAAGAGAAAGTCATTAATTGCTGGAGAACAACTGGCTTTTACTTGTTCACTTAGAATGAATATCCTTTCTACCACCCTCCATGAGAATTTTCTGCAATATCTCAAGCCCAACTCTGTTAGTTATCTTCTGGATGACACACCGCTAGTCTTGCCTATCTTAGATATAAAGCTACTGCTAACTTCATGAATTTTGTAATACTAATGGTATCCAGTTTCTAACATTCCTCATCCCCCTTTTTACCAGTCTCTCTCTATCCCCTACCCCCACAATCTCTCTCCAGCCTTTGGTAATCATTATTCCACTCTCAACTTCTGTAAGATCAACTTTTTAGATTTCACAAGAGTGAGATCATGCGGTATTTGTCTTTCTGTGCCTGGCTTATTTCACTTAAAATAATGTCCTCCGGTTCCATGCATCTTGTACAAATGACAACATTTTATCCTTTCTTTATGGCTGAATCATATTCTATTGTGTATATGTACCATATTTTATTTTTCTAGTTGTCTGTTGATGAATATTTAAGTTGAATCCAGATTCTGGTTACTATAAATAATGCTGCACTATACCTGGGAATACACATGTGTTTTCAGCATACTGATTTCATTTCCTTTGAGTATATACTCAGTAGTGGTATACTAGATCATATGGTCACTCTATTTGTAATTTTTAAGGAACTTTCATACTGTTTCCTAAAATGGCTATACTATTTTACATTTTTACATTCCTACCAAGGATTTACTAGGGTTCCCTTTTCCATGACTCTTACCAAACTTATTTTTCCTCTTTTTAATCACCAATGTAACATGTGTAAGGCGGTATCTCATTGTGATTTATTTTGAATTTCCCTGATGATTAATGATGTTGAGCATTTTTCATATGTCTGTCGGTTATTTGTATAAACTCTTAGTGAAATATCTTTTCAGGTATTTAGTCCATTTTTAACTGCATTGTTTGGTATTTTGGGCTATTGAGTTGTTTGATTTCTTTATAAATTCTAGAATATCCAGATGTTTAATTTGCATCTTCTCCCATTCTATAGGTAGTCTCTTAGCTGTATTGATAGTTTCCTTTACTGTGCAGAAGCCTTTTGGTTTAATGCAATTCCACTTGTCTATTTTTACTTTTGCTGCTTATGCTTTTGGGGTCCTATCCCTATTAAAATTCCAAAGTCATTCTTCACAGAAATAGAAAAAAACTCCAAAATTCACGTAAGACCACAAAACCCTAAGTAAATAATCTTGAGCACAGAGAACACCATTGGAGACATTATATGACCTTACTTCAAAATATACTACAAAGCTATAGTAAGTAAAACAGCATGGAGTTGACATGGAAAGTGACACACGGAGCCATGTAACATAATAGAGAACTCAGAAATAACCCCACAGATTTATAGCCAACTGAATTTTGACAAAGGAACCAAGAATATGCAATGGAGAAAGGAGAGTCTCTTCAATAAATGGTGCTGGGAAACTAGATATCTAAAGAATAAAACTAGACCCCCATCTCTTACCAATTACAAATATCAACCTAAAAAGGATTAAAGGGGCTGAGTGTGTAGCTCAAGTGGTAGAGCACCTGTCCAGCAAGTACTTAGGCTTTGAGTTCAAGCTCCACGACTACCAAAAAAAGAAGGATTAAAGACTTAACATAAGACTTGAAACTACAAAGCAAGCTGGTAGAACAAACATAGGGGAAATTTTCAGGATATTGGCCTGGGGAAAGATTTTTTTAGATATGATCCCAAAACACATGCAGATTTCATGCTTTTTTTTTTTTTGGCAATACAGTGGTTTGAACTCAGGACCTCACACTTGCTAGGCAGGTGCTCTACCACTTGAGCCACTCTGCCAGGCCAGATTACATGTTTTTAAGTCCTCTGGAAAACAGCAGCCTTGGCAATGGAGTTTCTAAATTTATTTTATTCCTTTTATTCACACCACCAGAATGTCTATAATCAAAAAGACAGAAAATACCAAGTGTTGGAATGAACGTGCCAGAGTTAGAATCCTTATATTCTGCTGGTGGAAATGTAAAATGGTCCAACCATTATGGAAAAGTTTGGTGGTTCTTCAAAAAGTTAAACAACCATATGACACAGCACAGTAATTCCATTCTTAGGTATACACCCAAAAGAATTGAAAATATTCAAACATCAAAAATATTCAAAAAATTGTACAAGAAAGTTCAAAGCAGCACAATTAACAAAAAAAGTAGGAACAACCCAAATGTCCATCAACAGATGAATGGATAAACAAAATATGATATATTCATACAATGGAATATGAGTCAACTTTATAAAAGAGTGAAATACTGATATATGCTACAATGCAAATGAACCTTAAAAACATTATGTGCAAGAAGCCAGACACAAATTGACACATATGGTATGATTCTATTGACAGAAAATGCCTAGAATAGGCAAATCCATAGTGATGGATAGCAAATTACTGGGTGCCTGAGGCAGGAGGTGGGGTAATAACAGTGTTCTAAACCTGGAAATATGGTGATAGTCATATAACTGTATAAATTTATTAAAGTCATTGAATTGTACATTTAAAATGGGTGAATATTATGGTACATAAATTAAACTACAGTGAAACTGCTACAGAGAAAGAGAGAGTGATGCATATGAAGGGTATACTATCCAGAAACAGAAGTGGGACATTTGAAGAGGTAGAAGAAAGAAAGAAAGGAAGAAAGAAAGAGTGAAAGAAAAAAAGAAAGAGAGAAAGAAAGAAAGAGCAAAAGAGAGGAAGAAAAAGAAAGAAAGGAAGGAAAGAAGGAAGAAAGAAAGAGAAAGAAAAAGGGAAAGAGGCCAGGAAGGAAGTGGAAGAGGCCAAACACACTGTCTCATTTCCATCACTCATTCAACTATTATAAAGGTGGAACACAAGGACATTTTCCAACAGGTTTGTGGGGAGGGAAGACTGTAGAATCAAATCTAATTTGGTCTTCAGACCTCTGGGACACTGCCTTCCTGAGTTTCACCACACTAACAAAGGATGATCATAAGAGAAGAGAAATAAATGCAAGGTATATCTAGGCAAAGAGAATCATGTCTCTCTCAGCTCCTACCTGGCATAGATGGATCCAGATGCTTCCATTCTTGGAGTGGAGCATATGGAAAATAGCTAGAGAGTCAGCAGACCTGCCATGGGGTCACGGCCATAAAGAGTAAAATTACCCCAAGGCAGAGGCTAAAGGTGGACAGCCTAATCTAGAGGATGGATGGAGGGTACGGTTCAGATTCAGAAGAGAGAAGAGACAAGCAGGGACTGTGACAGAGTGAAGTCAGCAAGCTGGTGAACAACCCTGGCCTGGATGGGCTGAGAGTGTAGACCTTCTGTTTTATAAGCCCTAGATTTCACAATGGATGCTGGCAGAGTGCACAAGGATGATGGTGATGCTGAGGACATTACTGTGAAGGCCAATGATGACCCACACAAGGATGCCCATAGCAACTGGCTTCGTCTTCTCTGTTACCATCCTGGAGAATATGGATGTAGGGGTGAAGGTTTGGAACTCTGAAGCACTGATAAGTATCCTCATGGAAGGATTTAGTGAGCCCAGAAGATACAAATTTTAATGGGAAGAGACTGAGTTGCCTACATGTTTAGTGCCTAATAGAACAAATTAACTTGGTCCCCGTGAGTACAGTGAAAAGGCTTGCACCTGGCTTTCCTTCATTGTGTCCTGAAGGCTGTAGCAGAGTCTCAGGACTAGGTTTGGAAGACTGGGTAAGATACCAAAATATTTAGCTTTGAGGATATGATCAGGATTTTGATAATGAAGTTAGAAGCTGGGAAAATCTGAGACTGGATGATATAGCTCTTTTTCTTTTCTTTCTTTCTTTTTTTTTTTTTTGTGGTACTGGGGCTTGAACTCAGGACCTACACCTGAAACCACTCCACTAGCCCTTTTTCGTGAAAGGATTTTCTCGAGATAGGATTTCGTGAACTATTTGCCCTGGCTGGCTTTGAGCCTCGATCCTCCTGATCTCTGCTTCCTGAGTAGCTAGGATTACACGCATGGTCATTGGCACCCAGCTGTTATAGCTCTTAAAAAAAAAAGCCTCAAACCCTGTTTACTAAACATGGAATCGTTTTAAGACCCAAGTAAAAGTTACAAATGCCCGAATCCCCTTAGTACGTAGATATCTGGTTCCCTCTAAGGGAAGCGTGTCTAATCTTGCATCCATGGATGGACTTTGGGTGACATATGGGTGACTTGAAGGTCAGGTACAAAATTGAAAGGATATACATATATGTGCATGTTTTTGGATAGAGGATTTGTAATTTTCATGAATTCTCCAAAGTGGTAGAAAAAAGGTTAACTACTCATAGAGAGGGGAGTTGAAATCTGGGAAATGGGTGAGCACACCCAGAGAGACTGAGGAGAGATGATAGTCTTAGTTGGAACACTTGGAAATCCACCAACTTCAAGATGTCAAACCTTTTAACAAAATGAATCTCAAATCAGTGTCACATAAGTTGCAGATTGTGTGACTGAATTGCGTGATGGGAAGTTAGATATTGTAGACAAGTAATCAGGGGTTTTATAAATGAACTTTGTGAGGTATGTAGTATCTATTATGCTATTATATATCATAGATTCCCAGATGATGTATCCCATCACTGCACTAGATGGGATGTGTCCTCCTGTGTATGTGCACATGACCATGTTTCTGGAGGAGAGGAGCTATAGCTTGGGTAGAATCTTATAAAGAACCTTTGACACCCCAAAAGGTTATAAATCATGAATTTTATCTTCTGGCAATGACAGTGATGTGGGTTCCTTCTTGTGTCAAAATCTTATTTTTCCACCTTTATATAATCTTTCCCCATCCCTTCCTTCTCACCCCTCCTCTTTACCCCTGCCTTCCTCCTCTCCTCCATCTCCTTCCCTTTCTCCTCCTCCTCCTTCTTCTCTCCCTCCCCATCCCGTGAACAATAATGCAATCCATTCTGAATTTGAGAGCTGAGAGGAGAAAGTTTAAAGGAGTGATTCAGAGGGATGAATAACCTTGTGAAAGATGTCTAGCAGGTCTGCACAGCACTTGAGTCCTGAACTGGCATTCAGAAGGAAGACGGCTTGAGCAAAGAGACCAAGGGCAGATAGGTTTGGGATTACCACATTATTAGGATCAAACTCATATGCAAGATGAGGTATTTCTTTGACTGTGTAAGACTATAAATGAGGAAAGCACTGCTAGAAGGAATTCTTCATGGCCTATTCATCACTATGAAGCAGGCAGGAGGAATTGACTGACCTGGTGGGCAATCAGAGTTCTAGGCAAGGGCTTCATTGCATTATAATTCAATAAACAAGCTGCAGCTAGCACATGTGCTCATTAGAAATATAAATATTTCTTTGTAACATTTTGGACTCAAATACAAGAAAAGACTGTTTTTTTTTTAACTTGCTTCTTTACAAAGGATTGACTCCTACCTGGTTGTGTGGATGGCTGTTAGCCTTCATCATTCCCAAGAACCATTCATGAGGCATGAGCTACTCTATGCTACTGTTCACCTTGCCAAAACTTCTTTTATAAAGAAAGCTGTCTTTGGCTGGGTGTAATGGCACATACTTATAATTCCAACACCCTAAAGGCAGAGGTAGGAGGATCTCAAGTTCCAGGCAAGCCTAGCTATATAGTAAGTTTGAGATGTGCCTGAGCTACAGAGCAAGACATGTCTAAAAGGGGAAAAAAAAAACTTCAGAATAATTTGGTATCCAAATTAGCACTACACTAAACACTTTTCATTTCTTTCATTCTCACAAAACATTTATGATGAAAATATTATTATTATCTCATTTATCAGATGATGAAAGTCTTAGAATGATAAAGTAAACTCAATAATTGAAGTCAGGTAGGCCTGATACAAATTCCATATTCTTTCCACAAAACCATTTAACTAATATGATTAAACAGTGTGACCGAACTCACTCAAAATACAGCAAATTTTCAAAGTAGTCATCTTGGCTGACTTAATTGTATTTTTGTTTCAAAATTTTTGTACCTTATCTTCAAGAATGTCCTCACAGCCTTGGAATCATTGCTTTGTATATTCTTGGTAGCTTATTGCCTAACATACATGAGGCCCTGGGTTGAATCAGCAGCACCACACAAGATACATACATTTATATCGTTCAGCTATATCCGTTTTGTTCAAGTTGTTGAGCTTACTCATGCCAGATATTTCCCCAGCAAGTAGATTACTTGGGTTGACTAAAAAGTAACCCAGGTGGTCCACTCAATAGCAAGTTTCATTTTTATGCCTCATAATTCAGTCTCAGTCTGGCATCCTCCCCAGAGATAAAAAATTTTTAAAACAGAATAACCATCAACCAGAAAGATTCATGATGGCAATCAGCAGAGTTAATACACAAGAATAAATACAATTTAGGAGTACTTCATTTTATCTCAAGAAGATAAGAACCTTTGAATCTTTGCCCATTTTTATAACCTAATCTCTTTCTATAAAAGTAAAACTTTTGAATGCATCTGTTGAGCAGTAAATTTATTTTATCACAGTTTATCCAAATGTTTGGCCTATAGATATATAACTTCTTGTTAGTTTTAGAATAATCCGATGTTAAAAGAAATAAAAAATCTGTAATTAGACTATAAAAGATTCACTATGAATGATTCTATGTAACATAAGATACAGAGTGAGTCAGAGGACAGACTACTACAAAACAAGCATTTGCAATAGTTGATAATAGTTATATTCAAAGAATTCAACTGAATTGTGCTATTTTGTTTTTGAGATAAGGTCTTAATTTGTTGCCCAAGCTGGCTTTGAACTTCTGGACTTAAGCTATTGGCCACCAAAGTAGCTAAGATTACAAGCATGTGCTACCACTCCTGGCAGAATCACACATCTGATTACAAGTGAGCACACAAGGGAGGTATGAGGATAGGTAAGACACCTAAAAAATTCGATGGCATTTGTTGCCCTCAACGCAGAGAAACTAAAGCAGATACCTTAAAAGCAACTGAGGCCAATAGGAGAAGGGGACCAGGAACTGGAGAAAAGGTTAGATCAAGAAGAATTAACCTAGAAGGTAACACACACGCACAGGAAATTAATGTGAGTCAACTCCCTGTATAGCTATTCTTATCTCAACTAGCAAAAACCCTTGGTCCTTCCTATTATTGCTAATACTCTCTCTTCAACTAAATTAGAGATAAGTGCAAAATAGTTTCTGCCCGGTAGCAAGGGGGTGGGGGAGAGAGGGAGGGGGCGGAGTGGGTGGTAAGAGAGGGGGTGGGGGCAGGGGGGAGAAATGACCCAAGCCTTGTATGCACATATGAATAAAAAAAAACAAGTGAGTACTTGTTTCTCTTCATGATATGCATTTTTTGTCAATGTGAAGTCTCTATGCACTGTGATCCACTAAACTACTTAATTCTCAGTCAACATTTCCTTGGGCAGCCTGCTTCCCAAATACCGGATTCATATCCAGCTGTCCTTTAGACATTTCCATGTGGATATTCACAGTCAAGGGCGCTGTGTATCACTATATAGACTGTGTAACTATTTGATTCCTAGAGCGAGAGAGCCATTTACACAGAAAACCATATAAATAGTGCCTCTTAGAGTTTTGCAACAAAGCTCTTTTATCCATTGACAAAACACATCCCAAATTAAACTTAATAAGTCCTTTTGCCAAACCAAACTCATCCTGCTGAGATCCATTTCCATCAAACTGATAGCATTATTTTTTCTCTGTTACCTTGCTTGGAAGTTTGGAAATCAACTGGTGAGAAAAAATTTTCACCCACCATGTACTTTAATATTTTTGGAAACTTTTAAATTTTGGAATATTAATATTGACAGAAAGATGAAACATGTACCTGGAGGCCCTATATAGCATTATACTTAATTATGACTCAAATTTCATCCATTTTCCATGCATTCATGAACACATGTGTATAGTCCTTTGCAATTTTATTAGATGCAGATTTAATCACTAATCTGTTCTATATTTCCAATTTTGTTATCTCTATGTTATTGAATGGAAATTAGCAATTGCTAATCTATTAAGGGACGGGAGTAGAGGGGTGGAAGTGGCTATAAAGGTGTAACATGAAGGGGCCATGAGAATAACTCTGAATCTATACTATAGTGATAAATAAACACACTATAGCACGTCCATGTTAGAATGATACTCAGTAACAAAAAAGAATAAGCTGGAGGAGTGACTCAAGTGGTAGAGCACCTGCCTAGCAAGCATGAGGCCCTTAGTTCAAACCCCAGTCCCGAAAAAAAAAAAAAAACCTATGGAAACACACCACAAGGATTGAGTAAGTGCATTGTGCTAAGTGAAAAAAACCAGACAACGAAAACCTACATACTTAATAATTACACTTCCATGGTATTCTAGATAAACAAAACTATCAGGATAGAGAATTAGTTCTATATAGTGATCATGGGTAGTAAAGGGGTGATTACAAAGGTGCGTCATGTTCTATATCTTATTTGTGCTGGTGACTGCACAACTCTATGTATTGGTCAAAACTCATTAAACTGGTGGCCGGGTGTGGTGGTGCATATATGTAATCCCAGCACTCAGGAGGCAAAGGTCGGACGATCTCAAGTTTGAGGCCAGCATAAGCTACATTGAGCTTTTAGGGCCAGCCTGTGATACTTACTGAGACTCTGCCTCAGAAAAACAAACAAACATCATTAAACTGTATACCAAAAAGAGTGAATTTTACTGTATATAAATTTTAAAATAAATAATTTTTAAATGCAAAGAGAAAATTTATAAAACAATAAGTCTAACTAGGCAATAAGCCCATCACAAAATCCTTCAATCTTACTAGTATCAGCGGATACAAATTCAAAACAAATTAAAACATAGATAACATTTCCCACTTGTAAGATTGGCAAAATAAAGTACACTGGGGATTTTGAGAAAGGTAATTCTCATAAGCTGCTACTGGAAGTAGAATTGATACAATCTGAAGATCAATTTGATAATATTTTGTAAGTTGAAGATGAATATAATATATGACCTAGCAGTTGTGCTTCTTGGTGTGTACCTAGAAAAAAATCAAGCACATGTGCCCCAGGAGACCAGCAGAAGAATGCTAATTGTAGCAGCATTTGTAATATCAAACACTGCCAGAAATTTATGTGTCAAAAGAATGCATAAATAAATATGTACATATTGATGTAATTCAAATCTGTTCAGAATTTAAAATTCATGACCAAAGGCTAAGTATATCAAGTAAATAAATAACGAAATGTTGACTAAAGGACAGGGCATGGTGGTACATGCCTGTTACCCCAGGTATTTAAGAGGTGGAGATCAGGAAGATCATAGTATGACAGCCTGGGCAAAAAGTTAGGGAGACTCTCTTTCAACCAATAAGCCAAGCATGGGGGCAAATGCCCGTAATCCAAGCTACATGGGAAGCATAGGAAAGAGAATCATGGCCTGAAGCCAGCCTGGAACAAAACCATGAGTCCCTATCCAAAAGATAACAAACTAAAGCAAAAAGGGGCTGGAGGGATGGCTCACATGGTAGAGACCCTACCGAGCAAGTGCAAGTCCTTAGTCCCCAGTATCACACACACACACACACACACACACACACACACACACACACACACACACAAAACATTGACCAAACAAAGCAAGCTGCAAAATAACCCATGGTAAAATGCTTATATAAAGGTTGAAGACAAGTAAAATAACACTATGTACTGTGTTTTGGTAAATCTGTGCTTATCGGTACATTACAATTTTGAAGAGGAGTGATAAAAACTGAATTTGGAACGGTGGTTGCTGAGGAGGCCTGCAGAAGAACGAGAGTTGAGACAGCCATGAATAAAAAATGTGAAGCAAATTTGACAAAAATTCTGAGAATTAATTTGTTTTCTTATGCTCTGTATGTTTCAGAAAAATGAATAAATAAATTTTTATTAATGTAAAGCCATCTGTGCACCGTCAAAACTCATGTCTTGTGGCAGCAGGGTTCATGTGCCATGCTTTGGGCAACAATGGTGTAGAGTCTGAGAACACAGATTGCAGACATGGCAGTGATCTTGCCAGTACCATGGACTATTTGTGTAGTCACGAGACAGTTACTTAATCTCTTCAAGTTTCAGTTTCCCCTTTTACTTCGTCGTAGTATAGTTGTGAGAATGAAGTAAAGATAGAGGGAGAGTCAGGAAGCATGACTTCCAAACACTACATTTTACAGCTCATAGGAAAAATTACAAAATGGGAGTTGTTATTGAATCATTTATTACTTATGGGGTAAAGTCAAGAAAGGCATTTCAGATAGAGGTGACATTTGATTTGGATCTCAAAGGACTCTGAGGAATTAACAAGTTGTGTAAGGAAACTGATGGATGTCTTAAACAAAAGGGACAGCATGGACTGGTGGAGTGGCTCAAGTGGTAGAGTGCCTGCCTAGCAAGCATGAGGCCCTGAGTTCAAACCCCAGTACTGGGAAAAAAAAAAACCCAACAAAAGAGACAGAGTTGCATGTGGCCAAAGTATGAAAGTACATAATCAGACTTGGGGAGCATCCCTGAACAAAGTCAAACATTTAACTTTTGTATTGCTAGTCTCTGACACATACCTCACTTCCAACCTTGGGTGTATCCTTTACAAAGCACAGCATAAATCAAAACACACTTTGGAGATGATGATGAATGGTTTTGAGATGAGCGGAAAGAATGATGACCTGTGGGAAGCAATAATTTATCTAGGTTGAACAGATCATGGAGTGAAATGCTAAAACCAGAACTGGAAGAAAATGTGGTGAACACATCGAAAGAGCATCTCATTTTCCCCTGCTTTTATTTCTTTGTTTTCCAGAGCATCTTCATTTTCCAGACACTCTAGAAAATTATTCTGCTAAAAGAATGTTACTCAAATTATAAACCTTTAGACCAGATTGATAGAACTGACGAAATTAGTTTTGTTTGAGGCTTCAATGACTGAGCAGTGGACTGGATCACTGCCTGGCTGGTTGAATTTTGTTAGTAACCAGACTGGAAACTTGTAGGCCTGGCATTTGTTGTCTTAAGGAGCAAAACAATTTGGAATGATTCAGATTCAGTAAAGCTTGGCCTTTATGACAGTCAAAAATTAAAATCGAATAGAAAATGGTTGATGAGGTGGCATCGCACACCTATAGCCTAATTACAGCATTCTTTTTCTTATAAATAAAAAAAAATAGACTTGAATGGAGAAAGTAATACAATGGTAAAAGGGCCTGTGGAATAAATGAAAATTCTGTGACCACATAGCTGCAACAGTGTCCCCAGGCTGTCTTGCTAATCATGCTGTATTAGCAACTGTATTTCAGACAGGTAAGACCAGTAATCTTGAGCCTCAGAAAGAACAGGAGAATAAAAGCTCTCTTTGCGATTACATATTCAGCACTATGAAATGAACTGATAGAGGAGCCAACATGAAAGTGTCCAAACCTCGGAAAAATGATAATTTTTCAAAGTTATGCAAAATCAACGAGGAGGAAGTATACAGCAGACCAGTCTCCCAAATGACACAGGGTGCAATTTCATGGCTTTTCTGCAGTTTCCTGAATACTCCCAACAATTGCTCTCCTATATTTGCCTCAAAACCCATGAAAATATTTTATTCAAGCCTTAAAACATATCTCCTTGAAGGAGGCAGTTTTCCATTTGGGATGAAAAAGACACTAGTACAGAGTCCCCTTAGCTGACCAAGGTCACACTGTGAAAAGACCCTGCTGGCAGCCAGGGTCTGAGGGCCTAGAGGACCAAGTGGCCTTTGTCCTGGAGGTGGATCAGTTCAGAGTGAGACCCTGTTTGAAAAAAAAAACATTAAAAAGTGCTGAGGGTGTGCTCAGCGGGAGACCACTTGCTGGGTCTGCTTAAGGCCCTGAATTTGATCCCCAGGACCCGGCTGGGGGGAGGGAGTGAATGTTGTGGAGGAATGTGTCATGCCTGGAAGTTCCAAAAAGTTTCAAGTCACAGCAGATGAAAAGGGGAAGGTGAGATGCACAGGAGAGCATCAAGGACTGGAAGCCAATGCTGCGGATGTCTCAGCTGACATGAAGAAATTTTGACCCTCCTGCAGGTTCAGGCTCCTTAGGTTGTCCTCAAATACACCCCCATTGTCCCCTTAGTGAGCTCTAACTTCACATAAATGACACAGAGGGTCAGCTGTCTCCGAAGTGCAGGATAAGAACCCTGGGCCTTTCCTGAGAGTACCATAGCAGTGGAAGCCTTTCTTAATCTTGTCATCAATGTCATAAAACAGAACAACCTGGTGAGTATGGCTTCCCTGCAAGGGGGAAAGAGAGGTACCTGTCACTGTTGGTTGTGAATTTTTTCACTTCCATTATTAATCTACAGGCAAACCATTTCAGTAGTATCTAGAACCTCAGCACCCCTAAAGAGTCGCAAAGAGAATAGTGAAGATATGAATTGAAAATCTTTAACTCAAAACACAAACTGCTCCAAAATCTGAATCTTTGTGAGTGTCCTCATGATGTCACAAGTGGAAAACTCCATCCCTGACTTCTTGTGAACACGTGGTCAAAATGAAGACATGCTAAGGGGAAGAGATGTGACTCAGTGGTAGTGTACTTGCCTTTGCCTAGCATGTGCAAGGCCCCAAGTGTCATCCCCAGCACCACAAAGAATGTGTATAAAAAACACTGCATAAAATTACTTTGGGGCTACGTGTACAAGATATACATAAAGTATAAATGAGTTTTGTATTCAGATCTGGATGCGATCCCAAGATATTTTATTATGTATTTGCAACCATACAAAAACAAAAAAAATCCAAAACATTTCTGATCCCAGCATTTGTGATAAGAAATACTCAACCTGCATAATTTTATAACAATTTATTCTTCATTGCCCATCACTTTAATGACTCCCCAAATACTCTGTAAATATATTCATTAATTTTCATGCCTGATACTGAAGTGGCCAGAGAAAACAGAAACTAAGACAGGTAACTGGCTTTCCCACTCTCTCATTGTGGGTTAGCATAGGAGGAAGGGTGTGGGAGCCTCTTTTCGTTTTCTCTGGGACGTTAGAAGCAGATGGAGAAATCCTTGAGGCTGACACATTGGGAATCAGAATGTGGGAAAGAATTTAACAAGCATGATTCATCACACTTTTAATTAAACAAACCATGCAAATCAGAAGGGAAAAATACAGCTGCGCCCCCTCAAAAAAAATGTAAATTCTTGGGAATAGAAGCAGTATGTTTTACTTTGTTACCTTATACAAGACAAAATAAATATAGGGGGAAAACATATTGCTTCTGTATTTCTGAGTCTGGCTTACTTCATTTAACATGATGTTCTCCAGTTCCATCAATTTACCTGCAAATGATGAAATTTCATTCTGCTTTATGGCTGAATAGTATTCCATTTTGTGTAAATACCACGTTCTCTTAATCCATTCATCAGTAGTGGGGCATCTTGGCTGTTTCCATAGCTTAGCTATTACGAATAATGCTGCAGTACACATGGGTGTGCAGGTGCCTTTATTGTAACCTGACTCACATTCCTTCAGGTATATCCCTAGGAGTGGCATTTTTAGTTTTTTGAGGAGCCTCCATAGTGTTTTCATAGTGGTTGTACTAACTTACACTCCCACCAGCAGAGTATGAGGGTTCTTTTTTCCTCACATCCTTTCCAACATTTGTTGATGGTGGTGTTCTTGATGCTAGCTATTCTAACAGCAGTGATGTGGAATGTTAGTGTCATTTTGATTTGTGCTTCCTTTATGGCCAGGGATAGTGAGCATTTCTTCATGTGTTTTTTAGCCACTTGGATTTCTTCCTTTGAAAATACTCTGCTCATTTCACTTGCCCGTTTCTTCATTGGGTCATTGATTTTTAGGGAGCTTAGTTTCTTGAGTTCCCTGTAAATTCTGGTTATTAATCCCTTGTCAGATATATAGCTGGTAAAGACTTTTTTCCCATTCTGTTGAGCTGTCTTTTCAGTTTTTGATCATTTCCTTAATGTGCAGAAGCTTTGTACCTTTAAGTGGTCCCATTTGTCAAGCCTTTCTCTTAATTGCTGAGCCACTGGAGTTTTACTTAGGAAGTTATGCCTATGCATTTATGTACCAGAATTTCCCCTGTTCTTTCCTGCAGTAGTTTCAAAGTTTTAGGTCTTACATTAAGGTCTTTTATCCACTTTGAACTGACATTAGTACAGGGTGAAAGATAAGGATCTACTTTTAGTCTTTTACATGCACATATTCAGTTTTCTCAGCACATTTCTATTTTTCTTCTTCTTCTTCCTCTTCCTCCTCCTCCTCCTTCTCCTCCTCCTCCTCCTCCTTTTCTTCTGGTTTCTTCAGCACCACTTGTTAAAGAGGGCATCTTTTCGCCACTGTATGTTTTGGGCTTTTTTGTCAAACAATCAGGTAGCTGTAGCTACGTGGATTTACGTCTAGGTATTCTATTCTGTTCTATTGGTCTTCATGCCTGTTTTTATGCCGGTACTGGGGTTTTGAACTCCAGGCCCTGAGCTTTCTAGTCAGGCATTCCACTACCTCAGCCATGCTTCCAGAGCCTTTTGCTTTTTCTATTTTGGGAATAGTGTCTCACTTTTTGCCTGGGCCTGCTTCGAGTAGGCTGCTCCTATTTACATTTCTTGCATAGCTGAGATGACAGGCACATACCACTGCACCCAGACATTGGTTGAGATGGGGGTTTCACGTTCAATAGGTTTCTTTCTTTCTTTTTTTATTTTCGATGGTACTGAGGGTTGAACTTAGGGTTTTGTGCTTGCCAGGCAGGTGCTCTACTGCTTGAGCCACGCCTCCAGCCTCTTGATGGTATTCATGTGGTGTATAAAGCAGTTATTCAAAATCACAGTTCTGAAACTGAGGAGGGTAACACTCCACTCTACCCCAAAAGAGGGAAAAATATGAGCAAAAAGTCACTGGCTCAAACCAAAAGTCTGGAGTCTTAAAGGCCTTGACCCTTTATTGGACTAATTTGAATTCTCGTTTATTTTTGACATTTATATTTAATAACAAAGAAATATATTCTTGTTATAAAAAGAATCCAAATAAGAAATGATCAATTTTTTCAAATGAATCAAGTGTGTTCCCTTCCCTCGATGCTATTCCCCCAAGAAAGTGATTAATAATATAGGGCATAGTTTTGAAGAAGCCCTTCAATCCTTATAAGGTATCCTTATAAGGATTGTCCAAATCTCTCCATGTTTAGGAAAATAATGGGATCATAATACTTTGAAACTTGCTTTTTTCACTTCAGATAACTTGAATATTTTTGACATTAGTACAATTAGAGGTATTTAAGATTTTAAGCTTTCATAATGTCATATTATATGAGTATGCCATAACTCATATGGATGAAGGTTTTTCCAACATTTTCTATTGCAATGAAATATCTACATTTTGGATTGAAAATTGCTGCTGGTCTGATTATTGGAAAAGTACATTTCACTATGGAAAAGTTGGAGAGTACAGAAAATTCTAAATAAAAAGATTAAAAACACCTGGAATGCTACCACTAAAATATAAACATTGGTAACATTTTGGTATATAGTCACTCAGTCGTTGGGCAAGAGACTAAAGAGTTGGCTGCTTATAACTTACTCTTTTTTCTATATTGGGAGAGCACCACATGGAACAAATCTTATTAGTAGTATAATATTCATTTTCCCTTGCTCCTTAATAAAGGAGTTGGATTCTGTTCATATAGCAGTGCTCCCAGCTAAGAACCAATGTTTCCCAGTGTTTGTAAAGCTTGGGGTAACCATGTGACATGACTCTGATGGTTTTTTGTTTTGTTTTGTTTTCTTGGTGGCACTGGGATTTGAACTCAGGGTCTCATGCTTGCTGGTCAAGCACTCTGTCACTTGAGCCACTCCACTAGCCCATGACATGATTCTGGATGAATGAGACGTAAGGGAAATTTTATTGGAGATTTCTGGTAGCATTTTGCTTTATTGATATAGGCAGAACCAAGTCCTCCATCTTAGTTCCTTTTTCCCCTTTTTTTCCTAGAATATATGTGTGAGGCTGGATGTGAAACAGCCACATTGTGAACATGAGGTGACAAGCGTGAAGACAAAGTCTGAAGGTAAAAACAACCTATTTTCAATGGAAAAATAGAAAGAGTCTTGGACATTGATGGCATTGTAGAGATGCTGTAAACTGTGGACGTTCTGCCTCCATATTTTTGGTACTATGAGCAAAATAAAACCCTATTGAATAAGCTATTGTATTTATGGTTCTATTATATACAATAAACATACGCCTTCATATTCTGCATATACAAGCTTTTTTTCTCCTATTTCATTCGTCATTTCATTGTGAGCACTGCTACATGCCATTAAATATTTCTTAAAAGCAGAACAATTTTTGTGGTGGTGCTGGGGATTGAACCCATGGCCTTAAACATGCTAGGCAAGTGCTCTGCCATTGAGCTACATCCACAGTCCAAAAAAGCAGAACTTTTAAAGGCTGTATAGTATGTCTTTGCATGGGCATATCATTATTGATCTTACCACTTAATTGTTGGATTTCTAGGTTACTTGTAATTTTTCAGTGACATACTGAGATACATTGGACAAAGATTAACTTTGACTCTGCTTTCTTGAGATATATTTCTAGGAATGGAATTATGATTCCCAGAAGAAAGTCAATTTCCAATATTTTAATAAATATTGCTTTCTTAGATTATTTTTTCAGATTAATTCTCCCAATAACCAGCAATGTATTTGAATAGTGTTTCAAAACATCTTCACCAGCACTTTGAATTTTTTCTAGCCTTTGATTATAGGTGAATAATGGTATTTTATTATTGCTTTAATTTTCAGTCTTCAATCACTGCTGATATTGAGTACTTTATGTCTGCTCCCTACTTTATGAACTCAAGCAGTCAAGCCCCAGAATCCCTTTTGACAATTACTATAAGATGGTGTCTTACCAATCAGTGCGACAGTTTTATTAGTGTTCTCAAACAAGTGGAGCCTTTTGCAATGCATTTGAATATAATCAAAACTTTGTCCTTAATATAGCATACATGGGCAGCTTTCAATCATAATCTTCTATTCATAAATGGTCTGCATGAATTTAGACAAGTCCTTTAATCTCTGTGACTTTCACTTTCTCAGCTGAATTTCTTTCCAATATATGACTGACTAACCATTTTTCTGGGTTTATATCTGAAAATTATTTACTTTGTTGTAGTTCAATAAACTGCTCTGTAATCAGTATCAGTGTTAACTAGAAAACACCAAATCAATCTGAAAATGATTGATTCTGAGCTGTTTGTTATCCACCTCCCCATGTGGTGTTAGGTTTCAAATCAGGGGACTCTGGCATGCTAGGCAGTCACTTTGCTACTGAGCTGCACTCCCAGTCCCTTGTAGCTCAACTACAGACCTCAAGCAAACAGCTCAGGAGAGTTGGTTACTCCCTGGAGCTGCAGACCTGTCAGGAGAAAAGAATGGCAACAGGAACTTGACAGCAGCTACAAAAGATTTCAGCCCCACTGATGAGGTGGACAAGCAAAGGTAAAGTCTATGGAGCTGTTCTGCCATGAGAAGAGAAGTTGAAACTCTCATGAGAGGAGGATTTTCTTCAGACCTGTGGCCCACTTCTCTTTCTGGAGCATTTAAGGACTTGGTTTTCATAGGGTTGTGTTGATTTTTGTGAAAGTCGCCATATCACAGTTATTTCTGTACTCCAAATCATTTCTCCAAATTAAATAATGAGAAAATGTCAAGGAAAAGCAATTTACTGATCCTATTGGATAAGGTGACAGGATAATATTGTGAGATTTAAAAATAATTTTTCTCAGTATATTTTGCCCTTCCCACCACCACCACCACACCCTATGTAAGCGGATAGCTGGTTATGTTCTCACTGTCGGGGAAAGACATGGATATCTCAGTTTAAAAAAAAAAAAAGTATCTTGCAAGTTCAGGGTTCCAAGAGGTCAAAGCCTACAAGAAGAAAAAATTCTATAGGCAAAAACATACCTTTTTATGTTTTATTTTGAGACAGGGTCTTTCTATGTAGCCATCCTGGCATTGAACCCACATTCCTCCTGCCTCAGCCTCTGAGTGGTGGAACTACAGGTATGTACCACCAGGCCTGGACAGAAAACCTCCAAAATGTAGAAAGGCTTTTCCTCAAACTAGAAATGAATTGCTCCTAGCTGGAAGAAATAGCTGGGGAGCTGAAGTGTAAGACACTGTTGGAAGAAACTCAAAGACCTTTACTTCATTCCTTGCAGATCTAGCAGGGAAGCATCTAGATTCTAGAAACCAATGACTGTAAGGTGCTTCTTGACAGGCAGGAAAATATGGAGAATTAGAAGTTTCCTGAGCCCAGACAGTAGTGGGAAAGCAGACAAGGAGCCCTGATCTGAATGGCCCATGTGGTGCCGGACAGTGGGCATCTCAACAGTAGTCCATTTAGACCTGCAGTTAACAAATATATGCCTGTACCCTCATCACTGCTACTTGCTCAATACCCCCAAATACTTTGACACTACATAAAATCCAAAAGTATGGCGTTGTTCAACCTTAAGAAGAAGACCCTAAGGACTGAGGTTGGTTTGTTTCCCTACCAGTCCTCCCTTATTGAGTCCCACAGTTAGGTCTCAAAGTCTGAAATACAGATGTTACAGAAAATAGTTCCATTTCTGCACACTAGTGGCTGAGATCTAAGAGTCATAAGTGCTGTAACAATTTTAAGTGTGGGTACTCCTATCCTCACTTTTTATCATGCAATGATTTAAGATATTTTCTGCTCTGGCTCAAAAGAAAAAAATCAAACTCATCACAACAAAAGGAAGTTTTTCTCACACTTGTGAAAAGGCACACACTTAAATAACTATACTTTGTGATTTTGACATTACCTTCTATCCACAACTCATCCTCATCCAGGGCTGTACAAAAACTACACTCCAATAAAAGTCAACTATAGAATGTTTAATTTATCAGCCAGCTCTATCTCAATTTGAAATTATGATGCCAGGAAGTCTGATTATTTCAAATCTGAAAAGAATATCATCAAGACATGCCTTTCAAAAAATTTTTATTAGCATCTGATTTTTTGCTGAACAAGGAAGATGGGAAATGTAGTTGCACTCACAAAGAATGTGTGGAGACTGCCAAGAAACCAAATAATTTTTGGAAGTCACCCTTATTTGGAAATATCCCAGTTATAAAACTGTGGTTATTTAAACAAAAGCATCCACCATATCTCCTTTTGAAAACATGTCCTTCCAAAATATAAGAGAAGAATCAAATACTATGCTACTCAGTTCTCCTGTGATTTTCTTAAAAAGAGCTTAAGTTTTATAAAAGGAATAAAGACAAAGCCTGCCAAGAACTGCAAGTAGCTTCCTGCAGGCACTGATCCAGTGGGAAAAGCATAGCTTTGGGAGGCAGACTTGTTTTTAAAGCCTGCCTGCACTCAACTAGTTGGGTGACCTTGGGCAAGTAACTTTATCTTCTATATGATTCATCTGTAAAAAAAATAATTAAATTATATTAAGTGAGAAAACATATGTGAAAGTGCTTATTGAAGGAAATTTCCCCTCTAGGCCTCAATGGAAAAGGAGAAAAGTTATACATAGCTACTGTGACATACAGTAATAAACAAGTACATGTCTTGGTGAGGCCACAAAGCTATTTAAATGGGTTTGTACAGAGTGAAACAACATAAAATGACACTTGGCCAAGTGCAAAATTAGAAACTGGAGTGAGAAACCGTGAAATAAATTTTACTTATTCTACTTCAAATGGTTTCTATAAAGAACTTTTGTGCATCACTCTGTGCTTTGAAATTTGCTAGATGTGAGACATCTAGAAATTCTATTATTGTAAAATGCCAAGTCTTGCTATGTCTAAGGGAAGTATGGAGATAAGATTAATGAAAAATGAATATCTGCATTTTTGGTCCGTCTAGCCAGAGAAAAATGCCAGCTCACGTGCAAAGGTGGGAGATGATGTGACTCTTGGTACAACGGAGACACTAGGATCAATGGGAAAATTATAAAGTAGGCACCTTATCTTGAAGCATTCTCTCAGTTCTCCAACAATTTCTTGATGGTCTTTTGCTATGTTGAAATCATTCTGTTAAAAAAAAAAAACCTCTCCTCTGATTATTGTAATCCAGAAGTCAGTAAACCATGGCACATGAGGCAAAATTAGGTTTACCATGTTTTTGCAAATAAAGTGCTATTGGAACACATCATATCCTTTCAGCTATGCACTGTTACGGCTACTTTCATACAAATAGTAACAGAATGGAATAGTTGTGACAAAGACCATATGATACACAGACTGAAATATGGACTATCTGGACCTCTACAGGCAAAGTGTGCCAATCCCTGCTGTAAAGACTAACAACTCACGTGCTACCTAAAAACAGAGGCCGTGAATTTAATTTATCTCTGGGATATTTTCATTTTAAAACATGACCGTGTTGATGCCATCTGTAACTTGACTGAGAGAAAACTTTTGAGGAGAGAGAGATTGAGAGAAAGGGAGAGAAGAGGGAGTACAGAAAAGAAAGAGAGAGAAAGGAGAGAGAGAGAGAGAACCCTCATTGTGTACCTTGCCCATGCTTATTCCATTTTCAAAATAATAGAAATCAACTACATGGATTTGGAAAATTTCTCATATTTTGAATTTGGAGTCGCCATAAACTTTGCATTGTAGCAGAAGCATGTAGAAGTTATCTGCAGTTAGTTAGCTGCCTTGGTTTCCTTATCTTACTTAAACAAAGCAGAGTTTAGCCAAAGTCAGCTTTGGGGGAGGTCTACCAATCTCTCCAAGATTTGCTCTGAAATAATATGGTTGAAACACATTGGCCATCCAACATTCTTTGTAAAGTTTTTTAAACTTTGAGAACCATAGCAGTGGTATGTCTTGGAACATGGAGCAATGAGCTGTGGCACTGTTGCATGTCAGAAACTTTCCTCCCAAATCAGAATAGACAATCATTCAGATTCAGTCCATAGCTCATCCTCCCAAATAATGTGGTTTGAAAGATAAGGACTCTGAATGAACTAAAATAATGGTTGGAAAAACAGGCACAAGACTGGAATTGGGGGAAAAAAAATCTCCATTGTAAGTAGTGTAAAGCCTTCAAGATGGATCCAGGCCTCAGTAAATAATTCATAAGCTATAACTTACTTGTGTCAAAGGGTTTTTGATATAAGAAGCTGGAGAAAGAAAGTCAAAAAGATTAGTCTGGCTTTCTTTGTTCTTCATGGATATATTCCAAGCTAAAGTTCAAACTAATGTTAGTCTTGGTTGTTTAGTTTTATAATGCCTAGAACAACAAAAATAAAACATTCTCCATATTTTCCCAATAGGTTGCAAGTTTTAAAATATATTGTCAAATAAAAGTAACAGAGAGGGGAAACTTCCTTTTAAAAACGGGATATAAATAACCGCCACTAAAGCTTATAGACTGGATGCTGAGGAAGATAAATTTTAAATAGTGAATTAGTATATCTTTAGCAACAAAGCAACATACAATGACATAGTTTTGCAGGTTTCACAGCTCTTTTTGATTCTAAATCTGGTTCTGCCATTTGGTTGCTAAAGAACTTCACGTCTCAGTTTTTCTCTGAGAGAAAAAGAAAAAAACAGAATGAAAACTATTCCTAGAAGGATGTAGTGACTTGAGGACTCTTAAGTTCTAAATTCAACTACAGGTAAATGCTTACCTTTGAGAGGAAAAGGAAAGGTGGCTTTTAACACAGACTTAAAATTATTTGCAAATATGCTTTGAAACTGGGGTGTCAAAGCAAGGTAATAAGCAAGTCTAATGGTACCAGGAGTCCCATCATAAGATCATTAATTATTTTGGAGAGTCCAAGTAATGAAATACCACCAAGTTAGCAGAAAGATAATGGCGTATCTATCCCACCCACAGACTTCGGGACAGGGAGAAATAGAGTTACAGGAATATGTGTCTCTAAAACTGAATAGAGAGCCAGGCACTGTTGGCCTATAATTTTAGCTTTTTGAGAGGATGAGATTGGGAGGATTGTGGTTTGAGGCCACCTCAGGGACAGGAGGTGGGGGCAGGAAGCTGGACTCCTTTTTCAAACAGAAAAAAAAATGGACATGATTGCACGCCTGTCATCTCAGCTATTGTGGGAAAAGTAAAATAGGAGGATCACAGTCCAGGATGGCCTGGGCAAAAAGCGAGACCCTGTCTCCAAAAGAACTAGAGCAAAAAGGGCTAGAGGCGTGGCTCAAGTGGTAAAACTTCTGTTTAGCAAGCATAAAGCCCTGAGTTCAAACCCTAGTACTGCCCTCCCCCCAAAATAAAGCTGAGCAGATTATTTCTAGCAGGCCATTGCTGAGAGGCCTTGGACGATGTCCACCAGAGATGGGGTAATGAAAGATGAAATCCTGAAGGAAGAAAACTAGAATGTTACTGAGTTCCCCAAGTTTACTTCTAAAAAGATTTAGAAGTATTTTTAGGAAGTTTTGTTAACTCATCATCAGGACTCAATAACATTTTAATTTATACACAGAGGCAAGAGCAAGCACAGGATTTTAAAATTATAAATCGGATCATGCCCAATCTTCCAACTGGGTACTAACTATTTTTTAATCCTATCGAAATCTTAATCATGAATCAATATGACCCAGCAAGTTTTTTTTAATTCTGTCCACCATGTACATATCTACTTATTTGTGCACCTTCCTCCAGCAATACTCTTCCTGCCATTTCTAGAACGTGCCAAACTCATTCTTACCTCAGAACTCCAGATTGACTGTTCCCCTTTCCCTCTGGAAAGCTCTTTCTCTGGAACCTTCACATACTTTACTCCCTCACTACACTAGTGTCTCTGCTCAGGCATCACCACCAAAGAGTGGCTGCTCCTGACTACCTTGTATGAAATTCCACTCTGCATTCACTCTACATCCCCTTAACCTGTTTTAATTTTCCTGTAATTATCAGCATATGATACAAAACATAGATACTGATTAATTTATCATCTCTCCCTCACAAGATTGCAAGCTCCATGAGGACAAAGACTCGGTTTTGTTCTCATCCTATCCTTGAGATTTAGAATAGGGCTTTCTATATAGGAGGTACTCAAGCAATATTTGTTGAATAAATAAAAGAATTGAAACAGATACTCGAATGACATCAGCTTTTGCAGAATTTTCCTTCCTGACTGTGGTAGATTTAAAAAATCTCAAGCAGTTAAACATATTGAAAATCAATTTTTAAGAGACTTCCAGCACTGGGCGCTGGTGACTCATGCCTGTAATCCTAGCTACTCAGAGATCAGAAGAATCACTGTTCGAAGCCAGCCCCAAGCAAAGAGTTCGCAAGACCCTATCACAAAAAAAACACATCACAATAAAGGACTGGTGGAGTGGTTCAAGGTGTAAGCCCTGAGTTTAAACCCAGTACTGCTAAAAAAAAAAAAGAAAAAGAAAGAATGAATGAAAGGGAGAGACTTCCAAAAAAGTTAAATCACTAAGTGACCTTAACCATTGCACAATTTAAATCACACTTCAACTTCATTCTACATGTTAGCAAGACATAAGTGTGGTATAATATCTACTGTTAGTTTCAGAGTATTAAAAACACCCTTATTTAGACAACACTGGAGAGAGATGTAAATATCTTTTGTTCAGAATCTTAGAAATAACAGACATAGTCACTCTTTTGAAAAATTAAGCCCACAGAGATTGTTGGACTATTTAAACCCCCATATATACCATCCTCAATGTTATCCTCCCCTGGTACTTTATAAGTGCACACCGTTGCATCTAAAAAGACTTTTGTCAGTTAATGATAGCATACCTTCATATTGTTTATGGACTAGGTGTGAGGGGCTGAAGCACCTGGAAGAACAAGTTAGCAAGTTTTGTTGAAGCTATCTACAAATGTGGAGCAAATATTTCATCTGTATCAATGAAACTCCACACCTTAGGCACGTACTGACAGTGACATTATCATTAGCTCCACTGCGTACCCAAATGAGCAAGTGTTTTCTGCATTATCTTGTATTACTCCTTTTTGCATCTCGTATTTTACACTGATCAAACTAGACTAGTCCCTTTTATAGATCATACCTTGCTGTGTTTCCATCTTAATATTTTGCTCCTGCTGTTCCCTAACTTGTACCATTATTTTTTCATGTTCCTAATGTACCTCTTCCAGTTTATGAAAAATCCATTCATTTATTCACTCAAGTACAAGGTCCCACCAAAGAAGAAAGGAAAATAAGTCCACTAGTCCAAAGATCTGATCATGAGATCTTACTGCTAAGACCTCTAGTAGACATATGGTACTATTGATTTTAATGTCACATGGAACTGCTGAGAGTCTTGTACTCATAGGCAAGCTCCACCAGGGCCTATCCTTGGTATTGGATATCAACGTAATTTAGATTTAGATAGTTAACTGTGGATTAACCAGAAACATAGCTCAAGAAATGGTTTTCATACTTGTATATATAGTCAGATAAGGCACATTTCCTGTCACAAGAGATAAAAAACATAAACCAACAAATACACTAAGTGAGCTACATGGTATAATATGCGCATGGTTAGAACATATAATATTCTTTACCTCCCCCTTAGTAACTAAAAGGTTCTATACATGATATGTACTCAATAAACATTTATCAAATAGAATTTCTTTCAATTTTCTAAACTAGAAGGCACAAATTCAAAACCCACCTTGGGATAAACATTCTATCTTCAATACAGATTACTGTAAGGAATGTAGAACACAGGAGGCTGATAAACACCAATTTCAAATGCCAGGTGAAAATGACATTGAAAAGTAAGATCAGTGTAGCATGTAGTTCAACATTCAGTCTGCCACACCAAAATAGAAATTGGAAAATAAGGAGATATGCACTTATATAAATTTTCAAATAAGATATATGCTGCATTAAAATGTCATTACATCACCAAAGTTGTCTCTTTACCTCCAACATTTTAAAAACTCTTTAAAAGTTTTCTAAAATTAAAGGCAAGTAGGAAATATTTCACATTGTAGAGCCAGTTATCCCTGAAAATTACGGAAATGATTTCCTTTTCAGTTGATCATGGAATGGGCTGATTACCATAAGTTACCATGCAACACAAGAAGAAAAAGAGAGGTTCACAATGAAATGCTCTATTTATAACTCTGTATTTAATTTTATGTATAAGATGAAGGATAGTGGAGTGATCCCAAATTTCCATATTCATTTTTGACCTGTAAATGCCTGAGTTACAGGACTGTATTAAGCCATTTAGAAGTACTAGCCATGAAAAGATTGCAGTGCCTCCATTTTATATATACTTTTAATTCTAAAAACAAAAATACTGCAATTCACAAAATAGCACTCCAAAACTCACTTATACCGTATGACAGTTTTAAAAATAAGCTAGTAGCATACTACAACTAAATACATAGAAGTCTCAGATACATTTGCCTTTTCCGATAATGACTGTCTCAATGCTTAGCATAAAATAATAAAAATTCTCTCGCTCCCAAAGAGTTTGTGCCCCAGGTTAGTAACCCTGTGTTCAAGTTTGTCTATTGGGCAAATCAGCACTGTATAAGGAGATATACACATTGGCCCCTCTAGCTTTAGAATTATAAGATCAAAATTTCTTTAGAGCAACTCAGAGTTGAGGAATAGCTCAAAATAAGTTTGCTTTGAGTAGAAATGTGAAGGCTATAGATATTATAATGGCCATCAGTAAAGGCCTTCTGTAGATCCGGAGAAGTCAGCGGCTGCATGGCATGATCTCAGGGACACCTTGGGATAATGTTACTCTACTGACCTATATTCCTCACCGTGTTGTCAATCCCCATGGCTCTTTCTAACAGGAAATGAACCACTTCATTAGATTGGGTCATTCTGCCATGTCAGAAGAATAACATCTGTAGGATTTGGTCTATGCAACTAAAATACATTCTTTTTTATTTTTTTGTTATTGTGCTGAGCGGGGGTATATTGTGACATTTAAAAAAATTCTTACAATATATCAAATATATCACACTTGAATTCACCCCTCCACCATTCTTCTTTACCTCCCCCCCAAAATATATTCTATTGCCACCAAGCCAAAAGCTGGCCATAGGACTGCTTGACTCAGCTGAGGGTGTGGTTCAGTGGTGGAACATATGCTTAGCATGCTTGAGGCCAGGGGTGTAATGCACAGCACACACACAAGAGGTTTATTTTTATGTGTAGAGTAGGTGGATTTTATAAGAGCCAACTATTTTTTAGGAGATGGTCTAGATTAAAAAAAATACTTGCATGTGTCAGAGGACCAGGTGCATGGATGGCAAATACCAGATGGAAAAAAAGTCAGGAGAGCAAAAGCAGAGATTAGAAGGCAGTCTATTTAGGAAAGAACCGCTCAACAGGGAGGAGGTGGAGGCAAAGGAACAGTGCACGTTGTAGGACCCAATTAATTTTTCTGTTGTGGAGGCTGGGTACATGAGACAGAGTCTCTTGCAAAATTTTCAAATAGGGAAAAAATGAGCAGTTCAGGAGCAACAGAGATACATGAAGCAGTGAAGTTGCTTTTTCTAGAGCAAAGCTCTTAATGTGAAGTAGAGTTGGAAATGGAGGAGTTTTGAGTCTCAGCTGGATTGGACTGTTAGAAGCCTACCTAACTCAATAACCAAAAGGTGGAAATAGCCCAGATATGTATCAACAGACAAATGAATAAACAAATTATGGTATATGAAAACAATTGAATATGATTCAGTCACAGAAAAGTAATGAAGTACTGATCCATGCTTCAGCACGAATGAACCTGGCAAACATAATGGTAATTGAAAGAAGCCAAGTACAGAAGGTTGCCTGTTGCATGATCCCACTTACATGAAATGTCCAGAAAGCCAAGCGCCAGCGGCTCATACCTCTAACCCTAGCTACTTGGGAGGCTGAGATCAGGAGGATCATAGTGCCAGGTCAGACTGGGCAAACAGTTCACGAGATCCCATCTTGCAAAATGGACTGGAGGTGTGGCTCAGGAGGTAGAGTGCCTGCTTTGTGAGTGCAAAGCTTGAGTTCAAACCCCAGTTCCACCAAGTGAAAAAAAGGAAATATTTAGAAAAGGCAAATTAAAGCAGAAACCAGGTTAGTGTTTGCTAGGGGCTGGAGTTGAGAAATTGGGGAGTTTAATGAGAATGGCATTTCCTTTGCAGGTGATGAAAAAGTTTTGGAACTAGATAGTGACTGTAGGTGGACAATAGTGTGACCCACTAAATTTTTCATTTTAAAATTGTTCATTTTAGCTAGGCATGATGGTGAATGCCTGAATGGCAGCACATAGGAAGACAAGAAAGGAGGATCAAGAGTTTCAGACCAGGCTGGGCAACATAGCAAGACACTGTGTCTACAATAAAATGAAATCATTATTTTATGGGATTTCACTTCAATAAAGAAAATTTAAATGTTAAGCAAGAAAATGTAAGTCTTACACAAAGCACAGGTGTCTCTCGCTCAATATTCAAAATCGCTTTATTCTTTTTACACTTGAATTACATCAAAATGAGAAAGCAGCATTATCTAAGTATATGAAGATTAACGAGAACATTAATTATTTTTAAATATTCCTACTTCTGTATGCCTTGATTTGCTTACATGTTTTAATGAAGAATATATTTTATACAATAAAGAATATCTGTAACCGAGGGTGACATTCAAAATATTTGATGACTTGTATAGTATGAACACTAACAAATCAGATACAATGACAGCTGTCAATAACTATTGGACAAATGGTCTTCTCACTTTATCTCTGATAATCAAATTAATGGGAAATTCAGCTGAGCAAACAATTAAGCCATAACCAAGGCACCACCATTTTCTCCTTGACAAGATATCTAATTTGCACAACTTGTACTCCCCCCCTCAAAAAAAAATAGCTACGAGGACACTGGTATTGGGAGCTATGTCTTATGTGTCTGTAATGTATGATGGACTGAACATATCCACCCCAATCTCATGTTAAAGTTTAATCGTCAGTGTGATATTTAGAGATGAGGCCGTTGGAAAGGTTAAATGAATTTATGGGTTGGGGTCCGAAAAATGGTATTAGTGCCCTTATAAAATGAGACAACAGAGAGCCCACTCTCTCCACATTAACATCAAGATATCATGTGAGCACACAGCAAGGTGGAGGCATCTTCTAAGTCAAGAGAAAAGGCTTAGAATGAAACATCTGTTGCTGGCACCTTGATCTTGTACTTTGAGCCTCCAGAACCATGAGAAGTAAATTTCTGTTGCTTAAGTCACTCAGTCTGTGGTATTTTGTCATTGTGGCCTGAGTAAAGCAAGACAAAAAATGTCCTGTTTTTAAAGTTATTCTCACCTGCATGGGTCTTTTTAAGGAAGATTAAAAAGGATATATATCTCTATTCTAAAGGCATTTTGTATGTAAGCCCTTTTTCCACATTACTTTCTCAGCTATTTCAAATATCAAATACATTAATGTCATAAAAGGAAAACAAATAGTTTAATACACATAGAGACAATGATGACTAAAAAAATAAAAGTGATGCCAGGTGCGGTATAATCTCAGCCACTTGGGAGGCAGAGATCAGGAGGATGGCAGTTCAAGGTCAGCCTGGGCAAATAGTTCAAGAGGGCCCCATCTCAACCAATGGGTGGGCTTAGTGTCGTGAGCCTGTCATCCCATCTTTGCTGGGAAGTACAGGTAGACGGATAGCAACCCAGGCCGGCCTGAGCATAAAGTGAGACCCTATGTCAAAAATCACCAACACAAAAAGGGCTGGTAGAGTGGCTCAAGTGGTACAGCACCTGCCTAGCAAGCACAAGGCCCTGAGTTCAGCCCTCAGTACTACAAGAAAAAAAAAGTGATATTCTGGATGCATGCTTTTGCAATTCTAAGTGAGCAAGTGCATATTTATTTTCAATTTGTAAATAATATAGGGGTTTGGTTTTTTTCAATTCTTAAAATTGTTTAGAAACATTGAGGGGTTTTTTCCTGGTAAATTGCTTTGAAGAGGATTTGGACCTTACATACTAGTGAATATTTCATTGCTTGGCTTGAATGCTTAAATGACCTAGTGTTTTTCCCTGCGTGGTCTGTAACAGGGAAAACCATTAGGCTCCAAGTCATGCCTCACATTCTCTTGTGAAATTCATCAGCAAATGCTAGGAAGGATATCCACAAACCTTTGTCTGGGGTCAAAACATAAGAAAATGCCACAAAGGTCTGAAATAATACATCTAGATTCTTTCTTTTCATATTTTTTCTGTTCTTCCCATGTCTCAGATAAAATTATTTTATGCCATGATTGTTATAGTGAAGACTTATATTACGATGAACGGACATTTTAATGGGGGAAATACTAATTCCGTTTCATCTACATAGCTTGAAACACCTTGTCATAAATAATAACACAATGTGGGCTGGGGACAGAGCTCAGTCAGTGGCAGAGACAGCATGCACGATACCCTGGGTTCCACCCCCAGCACTGCAAAACATAGATATGCATATATAAATTTTTTATGAATCTTTATATTTGCTTTGTCTCCTGCCCTTTAAAGCCCAGTTCTCCTTCTGTGAGAAAGAATATAACATTTTAACCAAAATCTGTCAAAGGTAGACTTGTTAATTTTAAAACTGTTATTTTTGCATAAACATTTGAAATTACTTCTCATCTGAAGTGTCTTAGAATGACTAATTTCTTTTCTACTAATGTTTTAGATATAATTCATTTTATATTTTATGATATTATTCACATAGCAGAATGTTGCAGCAACTAAAGTCAAATGCCTAGCAGAACATTCAACCCAAGGCAGAAGCCATACATATTAATATCTGTGGAAAAGGCCACATAGAAAATTAAATTAAAGGATTCAATTAAATAAAACGAGTTGTGGATGCAGGATAACATACAAAAAGAAACAAAAAGATTTGTGGGTTATGATGCTTGATGAAATGCATGAATTCAGAGGAACATTTTGACTTGCGTTTGCATTTCCCATAAGCCTTTCAAGTTGTGTGACTTTAGTTAGCATACACATCTTCATGGACCCAATTACAATATACTACTCACAAATTATTTTAAAAATAAAAATGAGCAGGGCACTGATGGCTCACACCTCTAATCCTACCTACTTGAGAGGCTGAGATCAGGAGGGTCAAAGTTTGAGGCCAGCTGGGGCAAATAGTTCACAAGACCCCATCTCCAAAATAACCAGAACAAAATGGGCCATAGAGTACCTGCTTTGCAAGCACAAAGCCTTGAGTTCAAAATCCCAGTCACACTAAAATAAATAAATAAAAATGAAAAATGTATTCAAATAATATTTTCACAGGATTTTTTTTTTGCAGTAGGGAGGATCGAACCCAGGGCCTCAACCCTTAGTAGGTGATGGTTCTCCCACTTAAGCTATACCCCCAACCATTTTGCTTTTACTTTATTTTTGAGATAGGGTCTTGCTAACTTTGCCTGGGCTGGCCTCACACTTGAGATCCTCCTCCCTCTGCCTCTTGAGTAACTGGGATTACAGGTGTGTGCCACCATGCCCAGCTTTAACAGGATACTTTTACATACAGCATCTCTTTCAACTGGGAGATGGTTTGAGCAATGACTTTAAACTCTGGAAGAGAAGGGCTCAGGTAAGTGACTTAATCTCTCTATTAATGTTTCTTCCTATGTGAAATGGGGACTATCATGGTATCTTCCTTTATGAGCTGTTGAGAGTGGAATATAAATGAATATATGCAAATGACTTGGTAAACATTAAGCACTGAATAAATATTACCTCACTTAGAAAGCCTCAATAATAAGTAAATTCAACTTCATTCTTCATTTCTTCATTCTTTCAGAAGCATCATGGAAGAATCTCAATAACATTTTTATATTCTTTTTTGAACTTTAAATTTTTTCTCATTTGTGTGTTTTAACTTTCTTTTTAGCTTTTTTATTAGCATATATCAATTGTACAAAGATATATTAATTGTACACTGCATATATTAATTGCATATATTAATTGTACATTTTGATATTTCCATACATGCATATAATGTACTTTCATCAAATTCAGCCCCTCTATTACTCTTATTCGCCCTACACCCTTTTTTTTAAACAGTTGGGAGAAGTGCTTTGATTTAAACTCTGGACCTTGGGCTTTCTAGGTGTGAGCTCTATCACTTGAGCCATGCCCCCGGTCCCCTTTAAACAATTTTAATGGATTTCAATATTCTATTTTCATACATGCGTATAAAGCACTTCAATTGCATGAAAGAGAAAAGCAGAAAACAGCCCAGTGTACTTTTATATTCTTTTAGCATATTTCTCACATCTTTTATGCTTCTCTGTACATCACTCCCTTTATTACTCTTATTTACCCTGCTAGTTCTTTTTAAGGTATTGTTTCTATATTTCTTTACCAATTTGATTTACCAATGGCATTTTATCTTGAGGCCTCCTGCTTCCTTTCTACACCACCTTTCTCTTCATCCCGTCTTACTGTCTCTAGACGTTCATCTGCTTTTGCTCAAATCTTGGTTCTTCTAGGAGTCACAGCCCCTGAGGCATGTTTGGATTTGACAGACGGTTGTTCTAAAGCCCTTCATAAGAGAGGTAATATATAAATGAGGTGAGACTCATACATTATTTTACTGACGTGAATGGATCTTTTAATACGAACACCAGAACATATATTTCCAAATGTGTCACAGTCAAAGTAGTCACTATGGGAGTTCATCCATTTGTCTGCAATGATATAACTTTTGTTAATAACAGGTCTCACACAACGAGCACATTATGCTTGATAAGTTTGCTGTGTACCCCAATTTAGAGGTAGCTTTTCAATCTTAATTCCCCTTCAACCTCCTCATGGTCTCACTTTACAAATTATCCATTTCAGTGCTCAGTCCCCATAATCACCCTCTCAACTCACTTTCTCTTGCTTCATCTGGCTCAGTTGGAAATAGTCCACCAGTTAAATCAAACTTTCTGCCTATTCCACACCTGTACCCCTGCTGCTGAACGTAGATGGAGGGGGAAAATCCCACAGAACTACCCACTTCAAATAGACCTTTAATGCTATTGAAGAATCATATTACATTTTTCTAGTCCATTCATTTTCCCAAGTCGTAAGTTACTGTTTCACATTTTTCCTGTCCTCAAACTTCTAGCATTACCTCTTCTCATCATCATGGTCACCTGAGGAAAAATAGGAAGTAGAAAAGAATTTCTACAGTCTCCTGCCACATCTATGAAACCACCAGCTTCAGTGCCTGTATGTGGAAGCACCTGTACCCTCTCTGTGACCATGTTCTTATGTAATGCCAACCCTTGTCTACATCCCAACTCCATTCACCTACTCAAGAACGTCAGGCTGGCACCAGCAGTTCATGCCTGTAATCCTAGTTATTTGAGAGGCTAAGATTGGAAGGATTGTGGTTTGAGGCCATCCCAGGCAAAAAATTAGTAAGACGCCTAACTCCAAAATAACCAGAGCAAAATGGACTGGAGGTATGGCATAAGAGGTGGAGTGCCTGCTTTGTAAGTACAAAGCCCTGAGTTCAAATCCCAGTCCCACCTCCCCCCAAAAAGAACATTGCTCTTGCAATTCACCCCCCTCTCTCTCCTGTATCATCCATTCCCTTATTTCCACTAAATCATTGCCATCAGCATTTTAAAAATACTGTCATTTCTCCCATTGGAAAAGTTTCTTTATTGCACTTCTTTCTTTCCACACATTTTTACTCTATACAGCAAATTTAAAAAAAAAAAACCAACAGCTTGTCCATGCTCTGATTCTGTGTTAAATCCTATTAAATCCTAGCAGTCAGACTTCCGTCACTATCATTCCACTGATCACAAATGCCTTCACATTGCTAAACCCAATGTTCCAATGCATCTGCCTTGTTCAAGGTGACCACTTCCCACACTGCTTTGGGTGACTTCCAGGATTCCCACACACTTCTATCTCCTTGCCCTCTCATGTAGTCCACCCAACTTCTAGAGTGCCCCAGGCTCAATCTGTACTTTTGGGTATTTTTTTCTTGCTGTACTGGAATTTAAACTCAGCACTTTGAACTTGCTTAGCAGTCAATCCGTACTCTTATTCTCTTCTTTACCTATTAAATCTTAGGCACCCTTTGTTAATCTCATTCTTTCTTTAAATATTATCTGTATGCTCATGACATATAAATATATAGAGATTCCTCCCCACAATCTCCAGGCTTACCAAATATCTCTACCTGGATACCTACTAAGCCTCATGGAGTTAACAGTCCCTCAGATCCGCTCTTCCCATAGTTTTCCTTATTCCAGTAAAGGGCAACTTCATCTTTCCAGTTGTCTAGCCTAAAAATCTGTACGCATCCTCATTTTTATCTTTTCTCCATTATGTCCATCTATAATTTTTGTCAACAATCCTTCCAGACATACCCAGAATGCACCCACTTCTCACCACCTCAACTGCCACTATATTGGTGGAAGCTGTTAGCATTTTTCTTTTTTTGTCTACGTTACAATAGTCTCCTAGCTGGTCTTTCACTTCTGCCTGGCTACTCTTATCGTCTACTCTCAACACAACAGTCAGAGTGATTCTGTTAAACCCAAGTGGGATCACACAACTCCTCTTCTCCAAAACCATATTTCTCAGAATGAAATGCAAAATTGTTACAATGACCACGTCTCATTCACTGTTTCTTTCTTTCTTTTTTTTTTTTGTGACAGTACTAGGGTTTCGAATTCAGGGCTGTGTACTTGATAGGCAGGCATCAACCACTTGAGCCATATACCCAGCTCTTTTACACTTAAGTTGTTGTTTTGGTTAGGGTCTTGAATTTTTGCCCAAAGCTGGCTTCAGACCACAATTTTCCCACCTATGCCTCCTGCATAGCTGGGATTAAAGATGCATACCATCATGCCAAGATCGTTGGTTGAAATGGGGTCTCCTTAACATTTTTGCTGGGGCTGGTGTCTAGCCACCATCTTCCCCATCTCCTCCTCCACAGTAATGGATTGCAGGAGTGGTGGTGTATAGCCTTCACTCTCTGTTTCTTCCCTGAACTCATCTCCCACCACTCACTCCCTTGCTCCTTTTGGGTCATCCACAACTCTTATTTCTGAAACCCTCTGTCTGTTTCCCACCTCTGAATCTCTCCACCTGCTGTTCATGCTACTTTTAATAGTCTCCCCTGGGTTGGGGTGTGGCTTAAGTAGCAGAACACCTAGCAAGCACAAAGTCCTGAGTCAAACCCCAGTACCACCATTCTGGGAATGGAACCCAAAGCCTTAAGCAAGTGCTCCTCCCACAGACTACACACCCAGTCTGCAATGCTGGTTTTAAAACAATGATCAAACAAACAAAAAAATAGAAAGGGCTAGGGGGTGTGGCTCAAGTGATACAACACTTGCCTAGCAAGCACAAGGCTCTGAGTTCAAAACCCCAGTACTGCTACACACACACACACACAAACACACACACAGAAAAATTTGGAAGATATAAGAAATAACATAAGATTCCAAGGAGAATGAGAATGCAGGAATAAGTTGAGGAATAAGGGAAAGAGTAGGCACTAAGAAGTAAATAGCATGACCCCTTCGGAGGATGCTCTGAGCCATCAGTCCCCCTCTCCATCAGCCATGGAGTATTTTGTTAATGTCTACCTGCAATGCAGTGAGTATGGTCCACTTAGGTAGCTGGGTGAGGCCAGGATGCATGGATGACGTTGGCAGATATCTGGGAACAAATCATGGCACACACTTGAATAGAAGGAATTTCTAGCCTTGGTTGCAAAGTGCTGTAGACAAGAACTCTTCTACCATGCAGATTAGCAGTTATGAATTTTTGGCTAGTGGAGCTGTTGAAGAAATTACAGTGGATAGGAACTGTCTCTCATGGTTCCATTTCACAGTGAGTGGAGAAAAAAACACCATCTTGGATTTTTTTCTATGAACTGAAAACCTTGGGAACCTAGTAAAAGCTGCCTTTTCAGGAAGAAGAAGAAGAATTAGATAGGATCACATAAGATCACTAACCTAAGGTTCCGTGGTTGAGGAGGTATTTGATTAGAATAGCTTGTCTGTATGCTTTCATCTATGTGCATCAGAAAATTATGCTCCAAACAGCATGAACTAGAAAGATAACGTTTAACACACTAAGAAATCCCAAGGTCAGGTGTCTCCAGGGTTTTTGTTTTGTTTTGTTTCTTTTTATCAGTATCTCAAAAAATAATTCAAGGACAAGTTTCATTCCATCTTTCTGCTCTGTCAAACAATATAAATTTTGCCCTCAGTTTTATTTTTCTCATGATCACAAGACAAATTGCTGCAGTTGCAGCCATAACATCTAGATATAGCCACAAACACTGAAAAATAAAACATGTCCTCTGAATACCTTCTAAAGTTTGAGCAAACAATTTGAAGAAGGCCCTCATCAAAATATCCCTTCTCATATCATTAATGAAAATTGAGCTACCTGCCCATACTGCAATCACCAGCGATGAGAAAGAAATCACTGTGATTGGTTTAGACTAATCAGGATCTACTGCCGAAGTAAGTAATGCAGCCACTGTCACTAAAGAACAGATAATGGAGCCAAAAGGGTTTCTGTTAACAAGGAAGGGAAGATGGTAAATATTTAGGAAGTATCCAACAGTGTCCAGCACACTTCTCAACAGTGAAACACATGGTTTTTGACATTTTTTTTCTATAATGGACAAGATGTAACTCAGTGGGACAGCACTTGCCTAGCATGTACAAAGCTCAGACTTTGATCCTCAGCACTGCTAAATAAATAAATAAATAAGACAAGTAATATTAAAACCAATACTTGTGAATAAAGATTAATGATTAAACTAGATGAAACTTTTCTCTTCTTGATCAGTTTCTCATAAGTGCATGCTGAAACCTGTGATCCATGGAATATCAGAATCAGCAGGGCTTGCTAGGAAAGAATGTAAGACAACCACAGACCAACTGCTATGGTTTGAAAGTTTTTGTCCACTTCCCAACTCGTGTTTAAATTTAATCCCCAATGCAACAGAATTAACAGATGGGGACTTTAGAAAGTGATTAGGCCATAAGGGTGACCTCATGAATAGAACTAGTGTTCTTATAAAAGCAGTGGACAGAACTATTGAGGCCCTTTTGCTTTTCCATTCCTTCTGCCATGTGAGGACATGGTGTTTGGACTCTCTGGAAAACACAAGTTTCAGGGCACATCTTGGAAGCAGAGACAGAAACCTCAGCAGACATGGAACCTGCTGGTGACTGGGTCTTAAACTTCTAAGCCACAAGAACTATGAGAAATAAATTTCTATTATTTGTGAATTACTCAGTCTAAGGTATTTTGTTGTACAGTAGCACAAACAGACCAAAATAACTACTGAACTTAAATCAGCATTTAAAAACAGTACAGATATCTGAAGGACTGTAAGTCTATACTGGAGATACACGCACACCCATGTTTATTGCAGCATCATTCACAATAGCCAAGCTATGGAATCAAGCTAGATCCCCACAGTCAGATGAATAAGGAAACTGTGACATATGTACACAATGGAGTATTATCCCACAAGTATGGAAATGTCACAGGGAAACCCATGAATTTGTACAATTAATATATGTTAATTAAAAGATAAAAAACACAATTTATATTCATTTAAAGTTACTCTAAGCAACACTAGTCCTGTCAAAGAAACATCAGTTCCTTTGAAAAAGTGTCACATATTAAATACAGGATTTTTAACCAAAAATGAATTTTCAAAGTGTCTCATAACTCAACAAAAAGGTAAATTAAAAGTAAACAAAAGATGTGAACAGACATTTCACAAAACAAGAGGTACAGATGGCCAAAAAAGTTCATGAAAATAATGCTTAACATCATTAGGCATTAGAGAAATAAACACTATATCAATACACATCTATTAGAATGGCTAAAATGAACAGAGTGTTATAACCAAGTGTTGGAGAGAGTTCAGAGCAACTGGAGCCCTCATACACTGCTGGTAAGAATGCAAAATGGTACAACCAACTTGTACACCATTTGGCAGTTTCATAAAAAGTTTAAACACCCTAAGAAGGCTAAAAAGACCTGTGCCATATGATTCAGTCATTACACTACTAGTTATTCCCCAATGAGAAATGAAAGCTCTCTCTTTACAAAAGTTTGTACATTAATCTCAAAATAGCTTTATTTTGAATAGCCAAAACCTGAATAGCCATCAACCAGTGAGAGGGGAAATATACTCTAGGACATCTATATACAGACTACTACTCAGCAATGGAAAGGAATGAACTATTGATACAAATGACAGCACGGAAAAAAACCTCAATTATGCTCAGTGAAAGAAGTCAGACAAAAATATGACATAGAATGTGATTCTGTTTATGGAAAATACTGGAAAGACCAAACAAATGGCAGAAATCAGATCAGTGGTTGCCTGGGAATGACTGTAGGAAATAGTGATGATAGAAGAGCAGGATTAAGAAGGGGTAGGAGGAAATTTGGGGAGGTGATAGATATATTAATTACTTCAGTTGCAAGGATGATCTCATGGATGTCTACATATACTAAAATGCATGAAATTGTACACTTTAAACCTCTGCAAGTAAGTAGATGGAGTAGGTGGGCTTCAGACTTCAGCCCGCATGCAGCTTTGTCACCCACTGTGCTAGGCTGCCAGGGCAGGTGCCACCCAAACAGTGCCCACAGGGTCACTCTGCTCTTGGCATGTAAACATATAGAGAAAAATGAATGGAAAGCAACAGAAAATGGTATTGGAACAGGAATTTTACACATGGAACTTCAGGAGATGTAGTTTACTGTAGTCTGCCTGAAGTTGGGACAAAATCGGAAAAGCAAGATGAATTGATGCTTTGAAAAGTGTGCAAGCTGCCAGTGAACTCTATTGTCCTCTGTCAGGAGAAGTAACTGAAGTTAGCTAAGCATTTGCAGAAAATCCAGATGTTGTCAAACCACCATGAGATGGTTGGCTGCTAAGCATGACCCTGAATAACCCTTCAGAATTAGATGAGCTAATGGAAGGAGACGCCAATGAGAAACATGGCAAATCACTAAGGAGGGAAAATGGCACCTCTAACTAAACTAGTGTAAAGTAACTTACTCTAGCGTACTGGTCTTAAATTAGTGGCTAATAGATGACTTAAAATAACAACAGTTAGCAACACTGATGGAAAAGAAACTACTCTCAACACTGCATTTCAAAAATGCCCATTAACATGCAGAAGTTTTTAATTTCTATGAACTCCAATTTATTTACTTTTCTTTTTATGCCTGCATTTATGGTGTCATACCTGAGAAACCACTGCAAAATCCTACAGTATGTAGTTTTAGCCCTCTGCTTTCTTTTAAAAGTTGTACAGTTCTAGGTCTTATATTTAGGGTTTTGATTTGCTTAGAACTTATATTTGCATCTTGTATATGGTAGAAGTCCAACATCAATTTTTATGTGCATATCGGTTGTCCCATCTTAAAATTTATTTCTATTTTTAACTGACACATAATAATTGTGCATATTTATGGAGTATAGTATGGAATTTCAATACATGTATACAACATATAATGATCAGATCGGGGTGACTGGCACATCTATCACTCCACACATACATCTTTTGTTGTGTTGGGAACATTCAAAATCCTCCTCCCAGCTATTTTGAAATATTCAAATAATTATTGTCAACCATAATTAACCTACCATGCTATAGGATATTAGAAATAATTCCCCTATTCAACTGTCTCCTGCACCCATTAACCACCCTTTCTCTACCATTTTAATACATATGATATTAAAATGGAGTCCCTGCCAGATGCCAATGGCTCACACTTGTAATCCTAGCTACATGGGAGGCTGAGACTGGGAGGATCTCAGTTGCAGGCCAGCCCAGACAAACAGTTTGCAAGACTCCATCTCCAAAATAACAGAGCAAAATGGACTGGAGGTGTGGCTCAAGGAGTAGAGCACCTGCTTTGCAAACACAGAGCCCTGAGTTCAAACCCTAGTCTCACCCAGAGAAAAAAGATGGAATCCTTAAAGAATAGTATGTTGAGTTATAGTCACTGCAGTATTTTCATAGTGGAAAAATATTAGAAACACCACATATGTCCAAAAATAGAAGATTAATAAAATAGTAATATACCATTATATGTTATTACATGTAATATAGAAATCAAAATATACAATTATGTGAAATATATAACATTTTATATAATATGTAATTACATAAAAGTAAATAATCATTAATGATTATTCATAAAAGAATCATTAAGTAAATGTTAAAACTGATTTTAAAAATAGTATGCAAATATATACAGCTATATATACAAAGAAAAACATCTTGTGACATGTCCACGAAACAGTTAATTTTGGTTATCTGTATGACCTCTTTTTGTTTATATCTACTTTGTAAAGATTTTATAGAATAAATTGGGTAGGGTACATCTCGCCTATAATCCCAGCTATGGGGAGACTGAAGCAGGAGGATTGCTTAAGCCCAGGAGTTCAAGACAAGCCTTGGCAACATAACAAGACCCTGTCTCAAGAAAAAAAGTCTTATAGGATAACAGTTTTTGTTTTGTAATTTTCCCCAAAGTCACTCATAGTAGTAATAAATGGTGTTCATCTTCTAAAATGTCAGAAACCAATTGTTCTAGTCTGTTTGAGCCTCTGCTTTGTTAGCTGACTCTCCTGTGCTTGGCACCTTGCCTATCTGATCTCTAATTTGTTCTTGATACTTTTGTTAACACAGGCTACACTTACATGTCAAGTCATTCTACCACATAGCTTGTATCACATCAAAGTGATTGTCGTGATTATTCTTCAGCATAGCCTAGCCTTAATTTCTATTCTAAGTCTGTGATTAAGTGAGTCTCAACATTAGTCTCTATTCTGAGCACACTTTCAAAAACTATGTAATTGTGACTAGTGACTACTGGAGGCATTGTGGAAGCTTGCCTGTGCTGAGAGGCAAGGACAAAAATGAGAGCCAAATGGCCCACCAACATCTTGTTTCTGGTTAAGACTGACATATGGAACCTAACATATGTAGCAGCCACAGCTTTCTAACCTAGCAAACTTCTGTTCTTGTTATTTTATGAGTGCTGATTATGAAATTTTATTACTGGATCTGCTCACCCTTAAATAGTCTGCTCAACACTGTGGATATAGCATGCTGACTGTAAACCAACACTGAGTTAGTTTCCTCCTTCTTTGTATTTAATGGATTCCAGGAGGCCTGATCTCTTGCCAGTGTTTTTGTGATTTCGTCCAATGACTTGTTAGGCAGACACAAAGTCAATTTCTCATAATCAATTTCTCTCTCTCTCCCTCCCCCATTCTACATATCCCCTTTTCCCCCTCTCTCTCCTTTCCTTCTCTCAAAAAGCTTTTATTAATAGCATGGGCTTAGAAAATTAAGACAATGTGTCATTCTTTTTTATTAAGAGATTTGTTTTTCTGAAATGAAGCCTTTATAATTTTAATTCATTGTTGGGGTGAGATTCAAAGTAAATATTGCTTTGTATCTGTTCAGCCTCTTTTTCTTTTTCTTTTTCTTCCTTCTGGACTGCCAAAGACTTCTTCTTGTTATTTGCATCTGTCAGAATCTTAGTCACAACATTTACAGTTCCTTTTTAGCTTGTCCTTTTCCAGCCCACTATCCAGTTAAATCATTTTGAAGTCTGCAAGATCATCTTTGATATCTGATCCTAATTGAACTTAAACTTTGTGTACAGCTTATACTTTGCACTCAAAAGGCTTCATGTTTCCAGAAATTCAAAAACTTTAGGGAGTTTCAGCACAAGAACCATTTTTCAGTGTGTCCCATACTTTGATCTTTCTCCTGGATCTGCTTGACAAACATGGACATAGTATCTGAGTCCCTGTGGCCATCTTTCCCTGAAATTGTATGTCTTGTTTTCCTTAGAAAAGAATCTAATTCTTTTTGGTGAGCTCCAGTGTGTTTGGCCCATGTGTGTGCTAATAAATCACAAATAGGAAGCTTGATTGTCCTGTGAAATAAAGGAATATAGTTTGTCATAACACTCAGGGCCTCTCTCCATATGCTTTATTAGGTTCAAGAGGAGAATCATTTTCCTGCATGTGTCCCAGTCCTGTATATTGAGAGGAGCCACCTTGTTGGCGTAGAATACTACAGAATTCAGGTGGAAGTGGGAGGCGTGATAGGATACTGATTGGAGGGAATAATACCTATGCGACTGTCCTCCAGTCTTCACCTTACAAGATCAAATCATCCTTCTCAAAACACTGTGCCCTTCATTTCCGTGATAGCAATCTTTTCCAGTTCTCCTCCTTTTATGTGATCACTCCTCTGGCTTCTTTGATGGTTTTGCCATCTTTGACAAGCTTTAAATGTTGGAGTTCCTCAAGGTCTGGAATATTCTCTCTTAAAACAATTTCATTCATTCCCAAAGTCTTGGTGATAAGCCAGTGATGCTCTTCCAGATTTTTATTTTGAAGTCAAAAACCTGCTTGCCAAAGATCTCTGATAGGCACTAACAACTCAACAGGACAAAAAGTGTATTCACGATTTATAGCATCTTCCCCAAATTCCTGTTCCTCCTTCATTGCTTCACATTTCAGTACAGACACCACCACCCACTCAGTTGCTCAAGCCAGAAAACCAGGAGTCATCTTCAACATTGTCTCCTGACATCTATTAATCACTAAATCCTATCGATCCCACCTCTGACATCTCCCTCAAATCTACTTCTCTTCACCCCCTCCATTCTCAGGACTCTAGGGCAAGCTAACAACTATCACTGCCTCCCAATTCTAGCCTTGCCCAGCCTTCCCATCTCTTGCACCTAGGGAACTCATAGACACATAAAACAAATTATGTCACTCTTGAACATGAAAGCCACTAAGTGATTGTTTTAATGCTTTTAGGATAAAGCCCAAACTCTTGCCTTTAATCACTATCCTTGTACTATTCTGGCCTTCTTGTACATCCTCCAACACACCCGGTTCCTCACCATCTTGGATGCTTTGCACATATTGCTTTACTTGCACATCCTTCAACAACCTCTCCCTCCACTAACAGTTGAGTTTATTTGAGTAAATAAAATCATGTAAAACAGACACTGTGTAAACTATGGGTGGTAGCAGTTAGAAAATTTTTGGGTTTATCTAACAGCAAATGCACCAGCAGAAATCAAACAGAATTCCTATAACAGAGTCTTTTTCCTGTTAGGTCTCCCTACCATGCTATCAATAGTATAATTAAACTTTTCCTGTTGTTCTTTTTGGTATAGCAATTTCTCTTCTATACATAGAAATTAATAACCAAAAAAGATGTTTAAACTATCTACTTGTTGCATGAAAAATGAAAATTTTATTGCCATAATGTAGACATAAATCCAGACTTTAGAATGAACATTTCCATTTTTACTCAAATACTTGAGCTTTCTGTATACATTATCTGCTTTACTAAGCTGCCCACTTAGTTTTAGGAGTCTTTAAAGTATGCTACTTCTGTTATCAAACTAGATTCCTGTGGATCTATACCATATGTGAGGCTAAAAATGAATTATTTTAATAATAACAACTGGATGAAAAGATTTAACAAAATTATATTTATTGTAAAATGGAGCATTAGAAAAGGTTAACAGTGAGATAACAATTGAGTCAAATGGTTAGAAGCTCAAGAATTTCTTTTTCTGATATTATTTATATGCTGTCCATATATTTTAAATCTCTTTTTTTTTTTTTTTTTTGCTGATACTGAGGCTTGAACTCACAGTCTCATGCTTATTAGGCTTTTGAGGCAGGTGCTTTACCTTATGAGCCCCTCCACCAGCACTTGTCCATATATTTTAAAAGAAAACTTGACTTTGCTTTGTGTTCAACTCTCTATATATTTCTTTGCCCAGAAATATAGAAAGGATATTGCCTGTAGGAAATGTTAGGACAATACCCTGACTGAGTCCAATTTTATCCCTAGATTACTCAGTGTTTAAAATAAATAAGAGGCAACTTGTCCTAGGCATGTAACCAGATACTGTCCAAGGCCTGTCTCCTACTGTAACAGGTGTGCTTTCAATGGCCTTTTATTGCTTGTTTTATCCTCCTCTTGTTCTGTTGTCCCCTAGAGTCAACAGCTGTGACTATGTTTGGTCTCTATAGCACCCAGATTCCTTTCTCCTTTAGTTTTTCACCAACCTCATTTTCTTAATGCCTTCGTGACACTGCTATTGATTGTGCTATACTGCATATTGCACTGGCTATTAGACTCTGGAGTTCCATTTAGTCTAGCTTTAGTACAAATAATTCCATAAATTTGCATAGTTTCTATTGAAGACAACACCTTCTAGAAATACTCAGGCTCCATAGGTCATACTCAAAAGCCCTGCAGCCTCTTAACTGGGAATGACCCAAAATCCCCAAGTAAAGTTAATGCCTTAAGTCTGCCCTAAGCCAGACATACATTCTCCTCCCAAACATTCATCCCTTACTCATTGAAAAACTATTTATTGGGCTGGGGATGTAGCTTATGCTTGCCTAAACATGCACAAGGGTCTGGATTCAACCACAAGCAATGCAAAAATAAATAAACACATAAATACATCAATGACTTTTGCACAACTACTTTGTGCAAGGCATTGTACTGGAAAGTGGAGATGTGGAGATAATTACCCTTAAACTTAAAGTCTTACAACATAGATAGAAACTAAAAGAGATAATTACTCTAAAATATGCTAAGTAAGGATGGAAGAGAACTGCAGAATTTCAAAAGAAAAGCATAGGACTGGGATGTAGCTCATTAAACACTAGAGAAAGATCTCACAGGTGAGGGGCTCAGTGTTTACAAAAGTACAAATCCTTGAAACAACATGGCCTGTTGGGCAAATTAGCAGATCCTCCTTATGTTTGGAAAGTAGGATTCAAGGACAGAATGAGGGACAGGTTAACAGAAGCCTGTGAAAAAAGCAGGGGCAAGTCTGCTAGGCTAAGGAACATGGACTTCAGCATTTAGGGCAATGGAGATCCACAAAAATGTTGTAAGTAGGGTATGATATAATTGGAATAGAGTCTTAGATGGGTCTCTGCTATGATTTGGATGTTGTTTGTCTGCCAAAGGTTCACGTGTTGGAAACTTGTTCTTTAGTGTGGCTGTGAAAAGTGGTGGACCTTTAAGAGTTGGAGCGTATTGGGATGTCCTTATGTCAATTGAGGACATGATCTTGGAAGAAACTGTGGGACCCCAATCTCTCAGGCTTCTAATTTCCCTATGTGATTTCTTATACACACACACACACACACACTCACCATGATGTGATGCAGCTAAGAGGACCTTAGAGCAACTGAGCTGTTGAAGGCACCATGTCCTTCAAAACTATTAATCTTTTTTCTTTATAAACTTGGCCTGTCTAAATCATTTTGTTATAATAACACAAAGCAGACTAATACAGTCACCATGGCAGTAGTATGGACAAATAGATAGGAAAGGGTCAAGACTGGATGCTATTGTCATGATCAAGGTGACAGGTGATGGTAAATTGAACCAATCATTGGTAGAGAAAATGAAGAAGAGAAGAAATATTAGAGAAGAATATAAATATAGAAGGTTGAATTGCTGGTACAATTCATATGTCATAATATAGTTATGATAGAAAATGGAATGTGCTATAAGAATGGCAAATACAAAATACAATCTAGAAGAGAAAGAAAATACTTTTTTGTCTGGAACTATTTGAGATTTTGCTGGCTATCTCAGGCAGAAGAAACAACATGTACAAACACAAGTGAAGAAATTGTGTACACAGTGAGTGGCTTGAGTGGTGAGAGAGAGAGTGAGAGAGAATATATGTTTTCAGCAACAGAGTGCTTTTCCCCAACTAAATCTATCTCTCAACCTCAATATTTAAAATGAATAGAAGTGATGAACCAGTTCTTCAGACAGTTTACATACTTCAGCAAAAGATTTCATTTTTTGCAGAACTCTGGAGCCTCCTGCCCTTTGAGTCCCTGTGGAGCCCACTTGAAAACCTGCTAGAGTAGAACTTTATCTCCTTTAGCCAAATCACTGTGCTGGGCCACTTAGACTACTTAAAAAAAATTACATTAGCTGCCTTTTGTGAGTTTTCTTGGTCCATTGTTCCCCAAATCTAAACTCTGTGCCATGTACTACCTAAAGTGGTGCCAATCATAATCCCAAAAAGCCTAATACCGAATATTGAAATGGCTCAAACCTAAAGCAGTTTAAAGAACCTTCATACTTCTATTCAACCTTTGAAGTTAAGGACAAACTGGGAAACCAGGCAAGAGGTAACTTATTTTTATTTTTAGCAGTACTAGAGTTTGAACTCAGGGCCTGACACTTGCTACCACTAGAGCCATGCCCCCAGCCCTTTTTGTGTTATTTATTTTTCAGATAGGACAGTCCCTGGGACCATGATCTCCCTACCTCCATCTCCAGAGTAGCTAGAATGACAGGCATGAGCCACCTTGCCAAATGGTAACTTTGTGATACTCATTCTCCCTTTTCTTAACTGAATTCCTTTGTTCCGAGTTCCAGTTCTACTTCTGTGATTCCCTGCTTTATCAGTCCTACTGATGTGTGCAATGTATGCATGTTCAGTTCTAAATTGAGAACATGAGTTTTTTTCTTTTTCTTTTTTTTTTATTATTGTGATAGGGGCATATTGTGACATTTACAAAAATTCTTACAATATATCATATTTGAATCCCCACTCCCACCATTCTCCATTATCCCCCCTCCTCCCATTTCTGGAATAGTTTCAACAGATATCATTTTTCCATGTACATTCATGTGCACACAGTATTTGCACTATATTCACCCTCCTATACCCTCTTCCCACATCCTCCCCTCTCCCACTGTTACCAATCTCCCAGACAATACCTGTTCTACCCTCTTGGTCTCCATTTTGTAAAAGAAAAAAATGACATTTTTGTTTGTTTGAGATAAAGGTAGCTGCACATGGAGTTTCCTTGTGATGTTTCCATGTATATATGTATTACAACACTGATTGGTTCATCTCCTCTAACATGAGTTTTTTTTTATTCATATGTGCATACAAGGCTTGGGTCATTACTCCCCTCTGCCCCCTCCTTCTCCCCCCCCCACCCTCTCAATACCCAGCAGAAACTATTTTGCCCTTATTTCTAATTTTGTTGTAGAGAGAGTATAAGCAATAACAGGAGGGACAAGGGTTTTTGCTGGTTGAGATAAGGATAGCTATACAGGGCATTGACTCACATTGATTTCCTGTGCGTATGTGTTACCTTCTAGGTTAATTCTTTTTGATCTAACCTTTTCTCTAGTACCTGTTCCCCTTCTCCTATTGGCCTCAGTTGCTTTTAAGGTATCTGCTTTAGTTTCTCTGCGTTAAGGGCAACAAATGCTAGCTAGTTTTTTAGGTGTCTTACCTATCCTCACCCCTTCCCTTGAGTGCTAAAGCTTTTACCATGTGCTCAAAGTCCAATCCCCTTGTTGTGTTTGCCCTTGATCTAATGTCCACATATGAGGGAGAACATATATTTTTGATCTTTTGGGCCAGGCTAACCTCACTCAGAATGATGTTCTCCAATTCCTTCCATTTACCAGCGAATGATAACATTTCGTTCTTCTTCATGGCTGCATAAAATTCCATTGTGTATAGATACCACATTTTCTTAATCCATTCGTCGGTGGTGGGGTATCTTGGCTGTTTCCATAACTTGGCTATTGTGAATAGTGCCACAATAAACATGGGTGTGCAGGTGCCTCTGGAGTAACCTGTGTCATAGTCTTTTGGGTATATCCCCAAGAGTGGTATTGCTGGATCAAATGGTAAATCGATGTCTAGCTTTTTAAGAAGCCTCCAAATTTTTTTCCAGAGTGGTTGTACTAGTTTACATTCCCACCAACAGTGTAAGAGGGTTCCTTTTTCCCCGCATCCTCGCCAACACCTGTTGTTGGTGGTGTTGCTAATGATGGCTATTATTACAGGGGTGAGGTGGAATCTTAGTGTGGTTTTAATTTGCATTTCCTTTATTGCTAGACATGGTGAGCATTTTTTCATGCTTTTTGGCCATTTGAATTTCTTCTTTTGAGAAAGTTCTGTTTAGTTCACTTGCCCATTTCTTTATTGGTTCATTAGTTTTGGGAGAATTTAGTTTTTTAAGTTCCCTGTATATTCTGGTTATCAGTCCTTTGTCTGATGTATAGTTGGCAAATATTTTCTCCCACTCTGTGGGTGTTCTCTTCAGTTTAGAGACCATTTCTTTTGATGAACAGAAGCTTTTTAGCTTTATGAGGTCCCATTTATCTATGCTATCTCTTAGTTGCTGTGCTGCTGGGGTTTCATTGAGAAAGTTCTTACCTATACCTACTACCTCCAGAGCATTTCCTACTCTTTCCTGTATCAACTTTAGAGTTTGGGGTTTGATATTAAGATCCTTGATCCATTTTGAGTTAATCTTGGTATAGGGTGATATACATGGATCTAGTTTCAGTTTTTTGCAGACTGCTAACCAGTTTTCCCAGCAGTTTTTGTTGAAGAGGCTGCTATTTCTCCATCATATATTTTTAGCTCCTTTGTCGAAAACAAGTTGGTTATAGTTGTGTGGCTTCATATCTGGGTCCTCTATTCTGTTCCACTGGTCTTCATGTCTGTTTTTGTGCCAGAACCATGTTGTTTTTATTGTTCTTGCGTTGTAATATAGTTTGAAGTCAGGTATCGTGATACCTCCAGCATTGTTCTTTTGACTGAGTATTGCCTTGGCTATTCGTGGCCTCTTGTGTTTCCATATAAATTTAACGGTAGATTTTTCAATCTCTTTAATGAATGTCATTGGAATTTTGATGGGAACTGCATTAAACATGTAGATTACTTTGGGGAGTATCGACATTTTTAGTATGTTGATTCTACCAATCCATGAGCATGGGAGATCTCTCCACTTTCTATAGTCTTCCTCAATCTCTTTCTTCAGAAGTGTATAGTTTTCCTTGTAGAGGTCTTTCACATCTTTTGTTAGGTTTACACCTAGGTATTTGATTTTTTTTGAGGCTATTGTAAATGGAATTGTTTTCATACATTCTTTTTCAGTTTGTTCATTATTAGTGTATAGAAATGCTAATGATTTTTCTATGTTGATTTTATATCCTGCTACCTTGCTATAGCTATTGATGATGTCTAGAAGCTTCTGAGTAGAGTTTTTTGGGTCTTTAAGGTACAGGATCATGTCGTCTGCAAATAGGGATATTTTGACAGTTTCTTTACCTATTTGTATTCGTTTTATTCCTTCTTCTTGCCTAATTGCTCTGGCTAGGAATTCCAGTACTATGTTGAATAGGAGTGGAGATAGTGGGCATCCTTGTCTGGTTCCTGATTTTAGAGGGAATGGTTTCAGATTTTCTCCATTAAGTATAATGCTGGCTGTAGGTTTGTCATATATAGCTTTTATAATGTTGAGGTACTTTCCTTCTATTCCTAGTTTTCTTAGAGCTTTTATCATGAAATGGTGTTGGATCTTATCAAAGGCTTTTTCTGCATCTATTGAGATGATCAAGTGGTTTTTGTCTTTGCTTCTGTTAATGTGGTTTATTACATTAATTGATTTTCGTATGTTGAACCACCCCTGCATTCCTGGGATGAAGCCTACTTGGTCTTGGTGAATAATCTTTTTGATGTGTTGTTGAATTCGGTTTGCCATTATTTTGTTGAGGATTTTTGCGTCAATGTTCATTACGGAGATTGGCCTATAGTTCTCCTTTTTGGAGGTGTCTTTGCCTGGTTTTGGGATAAGTGTAATACTGGCTTCATAAAATGTGTTTGGCAGTTTTCTTTCCCTTTCTCTTTCGTGGAACATTTTAAGGAGGGATGGTATCAGTTCTTCTTTAAAGGTCTGATAGAATTCAGCAGAGAATCCATCAGGTCCTGGACTTTTCTTTTTGGGGAGACTCTTGATTGCTGCTTCAATTTCATTTTGTGTTATAGATCTATTCAGGTGATTAATTTCCTCTTGGTTCAGTTTTGGATGATCATATGTATCTAGAAATCTGTCCATTTCTTTGAGATTTTCAAATTTATTTGAATATAGGTTCTCAAAGTAGTCTGATGATTTCCTGGACTTCCATGGTGTTTGTTGTTATCTCTCCTTTTGCATTCCTGATTCTACTAATTTGGGTTTTTTCTCTCCTCATTTTAGTCAGGTTTGCCAGGGGTCTATCGATTTTGTTTATTTTCTCAAAGAACCAAGTTTTTGTTTCATTAATTCTTTGTATGGTTTTTTTGGTTTCTAGTTCATTGATTTCAGCTCTTATTTTTATTATTTCTCTCCTTCTATTTGTTTTGGGATTTGCTTGTTCTTGTTTTTCTAGGAGTTTGAGATGTATCATTAGGTCATTGATTTGGCATCTTTCAGTCTTTTTAATATATGCACTCATGGCTATAAACTTTCCTCTCAGGACTGCCTTAGCTGTGTCCCATAGGTTCCGGTAGGTTGTGTTTTCATTTTTATTGACTTCCAGGAACTTTTTATCTCTCTCTCTCTCTCTTTTTTTTTTTCAGCATTGGGGTTTGAACTCAGGGCCTCATGCTTGCTAGGCAGGTACTCTTGCCACTTGAGCCACTCCTCTAGCCTCCAGAATCTTTAACTTCCTCTTTCATTTCATCGATGATCCATTCTTCAATAAGTAATGAGTTACTTAGTTTCCAGCTCTTTGAATGTTTTTTGTCTTTACTTTTGTTGTTGAGTTCTACTTTTACTGCATTGTGATCAGATAGTATGCACGGTATTATTTCTATTTTCTTATATTTGTTGAGACTTGCTTTGTGCCCTAGGATATGATCTATTTTGGAGAAGGTTCCATGGGCCGCTGAGAAGAATGTATATTGTGTAGAGGTTGGATGAAATGTTCTGTAGACATCAAGTAGGTCCATTTGATCTATTGTATATTTTAGATCTAGGATTTCTTTATTGATTTTTTGTTTGGATGACCTATCCATTGATGATAATGGGGTGTTAAAGTCTCCTATAACCACTGTGTTGGCATTTATATATGCTTTTAGGCCTTTCAGGTTATGTTTGATAAAATTGGGTGCATTGCCATTGGGTGCATACAGGTTGATAATTATTATTTCCTTTTGGTCTGTTTCCCCTTTTATTAGTATGGAATGTCCTTCTTTATCTCGTTTGATCAATGTAGGTTTGAAGTCTACTTTGTCAGAGATAAGTATTGCTACTCCTGCCTGTTTTCAGGGGCCATTGGCTTGGTAAATCTTCTTCCAGCCTTTCATCCTAAGCCTATGCTTATTTCTGTCGGTGAGGTGGGTCTCCTGTAAGCAACAAATTGTTGGATCTTCCTTTTTAATCCATTTTGTCAAGCAGGGCCTTTTGATGGGTGAATAAGTCTGTTAACATTAAGCGTTAGTAGTGATAGGTATGTGGTGATTCCTGTCATTTAGTTGTCTTAGTTGTTTGAAGGTTTGATTGTGTGTCCCTATGTTGAGGTTACTCTCTACTGTCTTCCTTTTTCTTTTCCTGTGGTTTGGTGCTGCCTGTCTTTTCATGGTTAAGTTGGGTTTCACTTTCTGTGTGCAGAATCCCTTGCAGAATCTTTTGTAGTGGTCGCTTTGTGGTCACATATTGTTTTAGTTTCTGCTTATCATGGAAGACTTTTATTGCTCCATCTATTTTGAATGATAGTTTTGCTGGGTAGAGTATCCTGGGGTTGAAGTTATTTTCATTCAGTGCCCGGAAGATCTCACTCCATGCTCTTCTTGCTTTTAATGTTTCTGTTGAGAAGTCTGCCGTGATTTTGATGGGTTTACCTTTATATGTTACTTGTTTTTTCTCTCTTACAGCCTTCAATATTCTTTCCTTAGTTTCTGAACTTGTTGTTTTAATGATGATATGTTGTGGGGTAGTTCTATTTTGATCTGGTCTGTTTGGTGTCCTGGAGGCCTCTTGCATCTGTATGGGAATATCTTTCTCTAGATTTGGGAAATTTTCCGTTATTATTTTGTTGACTATATTACGCATTCCCTTCGCTTGCACCTCTTCTCCTTCTTCCATGCCCATGATTCTCAAGTTTGGACTTTTGATGGAGTCGGTGATTTCTTGCATTTTCTTTTCACAGGTCTTGAGTTGTTTAATTAATAGTTCTTTGGTTTTTCCTTTAATTACCATTTCATCTTCAAGTTCTGAGATTCTGTCTTCTGTTTGTTCTATTCTGCTGGATTGGCCTTCCGTTTTGTTTTGCAGTTCTGTTTCGTTCTTTTTTCTGAGGTTTTCCACATCCTGGGTCGTTTCCTTTTTAATGTTGTCAATTTTTGTCCTGAGTTCATTTATCCGTTTATTCATCGTGTTCTCTGTTTCACTTTGGTGTTTATACAGTGCTTCTATGGTTTCCTTTATTTCTTCTTTTGCTTTTTCAAATTCTCTATTTTTGTTGTCTTGGAATTTCTTGAGTGTCTCCTGTACATTTTGATTGACCCTATCCAGTATCATCTCTATAAAATCCTCATTGACTACCTGTAGTATGTCTTCTTTTAAATTATTCATGTAGGCTTCATTGAGTCCCTGTTTTTTCTGTCTTCCTGTCATTGTCCTTGGTGTTGTTACTGTCCCTGTACTGTGTGCAATTAAGTATTTTCTAGCTTGTAATAATAACAATGGTAATATTTAGAATGGAAGGGTGAGCTGAGATGGAAAGCAAGAAGTTAAAGAAAGGGGGAAAACAAATACACAGACAAGAAGGAAAAAACAGAACAAGGTATCAGACAAGAAAGTTTCAAAGGTATAAACAGGGAGCGTTAGTGTACTAATTGACAGTAAGCTGAACAGACATTAGAGAGACAGAGAGAGGATTGAAAATCAAAGATAAAAAAATAAAAAATAAGTAAATGAAAGTAATATCTATATATAAAAATGAATTAAAATAAGATGAAAAATAGAAAATTAAAAAAAAAAAACAAAAAACCTCCAAGTTCAAATACAATGAAGTTTCATTGTTAATAATTTGGGTGTCTGTCTCAGTCTCCAATCCTGGAAAAGGTGCCTCAGATGTTGTTCTGTAGTTGTCTCATCAAAGGGGACGCATAAAATAGAACAAAACTACACACACACACAAAAAAACCCACCAAGTGTCCCGAGTTCAAATGCAATACAGTTTCGGTAAGTTTTTCAGCATGCAGGTGTAATTTGGTTATTCTCTCATCAAGGGTAGTAGAAAAAGAAAAAAAAGAGTCTGGAGACAGTTCTGAGAATGGTATCTGCAGCTGTGGCTTGCCTGCCTGCTGTTGTCAGCCTGCTGTTGCTGGAGGCATTATTTATGCAGATTTCTTGGATGAGCTTAGCACTCACCTGGCCCCGCAGGCTTTGTTTGCTTAGAGTTCTCCTGTATGGGAGCCTCTGCTACAAGCTTTCCCCTTTCCTGGGAAAGGTGACACTGCACCCACATTGTCAGGCCTGTGTGCTTATTTACAGTTCATGTGGGAGGTGGGTCTTCCCCCCTCTCTTGTGGAGTTTTCCTCCCACCACCACTTTCACAAGCTTTCCTGCTCCTGATTACTTGGTGGTGCTGCTGCTCTTGCCAGCCGCCATGTTTGTTTACAGTTCACGTGGGAAGTGGGTCTTCCCTCCTCTCCTGTGGAGTTTTTCTCCCTCCACCACTCTCACAAGCTTCCCCACTCCTGGTTGCTGGGCGCGCACCCCTGCTCCAGCCAGAGCCTCTCCGGCCCACCCGGCTTATTTATTTACAGTCCCAGGAAGGATTCCCTTCCCCCAATCTTTGGTTCTCAGGGCACCCCACCCTCTTTTCCATGTGTCTTTATTGTTCATATTGCTTATTACTCAGTTTCTCTTTTTTACCCGGGTGGAGGTCAGTCTGTCCAGGGGGCTATGTTGCTCTGGCCCAGGCTTGTCTGTGGGAGTACCACAGTACCGCAAAGCTCGCCTGGTCCACGTCTTCCCAAGCCATCTGGGCGTGGGCGACTGGCGGCCCGGGGGCCCTCCTGGTTTCTCCGTTTAATGTGAAGTGGAGATTCTCTGTGCCGGCTGGAGGTATGGAGGGGTCAAAGTTATGCCTCTTCTCAGTGATTATGCCTGCAAAGTGTGTCTCCAGCATCTCTCCAAGATTTCACTATAGGAGGCTCGCTTTCTTCTTCCTCCCTCTAGCCGCCATCTTGGAATCCTATAGCCTAACATGAGTTTTAAGATCACGTATCACACTGTCCCATCACTGACTCTTAAAATTGTGTTACTGTGTCTGGGTCAGTTCTCTGCTTCTTGCATTATTCCATTCTTGAGGTCAATGTTCTTCAAACTGGGCTCATACACTTCTATAGTACACAAAGACCAAGAGATATTTAGGCCGGTATTGTGTGTCTGTTTTTAACTGATTTCCAAATTTTTGTTTTGTTTTGTTTTGTTTTATTATTCATATGTGCATACAATGCTTGGGTCATTTCTCCCCCCTGCCCCCACCCCCTCCCTGATTTCCAAATTTTTAACTTCCACGTGTACTCTTTCCTAAACTTGACTTGCATAAGAGCAAACCTAATGGTTCTGCTTTCCCACCTTCCCTTTTCTCACTTTACAAAAGAAAGGAACACCTGAAACTCATCCCAAGGCTTAATTAGGTCCCTGGGCAGCAAACAAGGGACCATGGGAAATACTGGTGTTAACACTGAGAAAGTGCATTATTTTATTGATAGGATAGCAAATTTTTTTGTAAAGGCAAGTAGTTTGTAATGCCTTGGTTTCAACAAAACCAGAGGAGGGACTAACTAAGTTGTCATTTGATAGATTGTGACATATAACTTTTATGATAGATCATTGTGTAATCTTTGGCATATAATTTAATGATAGTGTTTACACTGAACTCCTTTCATTCCAATTCACTTACTCAAGTGAACATTTCTCAACACTTAAGTCTACTAAAAATGCTCAATTTGGTCTCATCCTAACAATAAGCAACATTCATCCACAGATATATTAGCTACATTTTAAATAAAATTCCCTTCCATCACATTAAGAAATATATTTCCAGTAATATTCTATGCTTACTAATTATAACCAAGGTTCTGCTGTGCCAAGGGGAAGGTGGATGGGGAATTGGCCCAAACCTGTGATCCCAGCTACTCTGGTAGCATAGGTAGGAGCATTTGATTTGAGGCTGGTCCTGGGCAAAAAAGTTGAGATTCTACCTAAAAAATAAAGAAAAAGGTGCTGAGGGGCAAGGCTTAAGTGGTAGAGCAATGCTCTGAGTTCAAGATCCAGTACTGACAAAGATGTGTGTGTGTGCATGTGTGTGTGTGCATGTGTGTGTGTGTGTGTGTGTCTGTATACTAAGAATTTAGCATGTCAGAGATTTTTCCAGGGTCTTAGGGATATGTCAGTGAACAAAATTAGATTCTTGCCCTCATGGAGCTTACATTCCAGCAAGAAGAAAACATCCAATAAATAGAATAGATTGTATATTTAGAGGAAATAAGTACTGTAGAAAAAAAAAGAATGAAAGAGATTGGGAATGCTAAGGGTGGGAGGAAGAGGAGACTGTGTATTAACTTTGGATCAGAAGATTAAATTAGGGCAAAATTATAAAATTTCCATTCATATCACTTTTAAAAGTTAACTTTATTTTTAGAGCAGTTTTAAGTTCACAGCAAAATTGAGCAGAAAGTAGAGATTTTCCATAACCCCCTCCCCCATACGTGCAGAGCCTCCCCCACCAGAGAAGAGCAGTTGTAATTGTTGAACCTACATTGACACATCATTATCACCCAAAGTCCATAGTTGATATTAGGGTGCATTCTTGTACATTCTGTGGGTTTTGACAAATATATAATGAACAGGATCCACCATTATCTATTCATACAGAGTACTTTTACTGCCCTAAAATCCTCTGTGCTCCATCTATTCCTCCCTCCCTCTCCCTATTCCTGCCTCCCTCTCCCTAAAACCTGACAACCATTGATGTTTTTATTGTGTCCATCATTTTGCCTTTTCCAGAATGGCATATGGTTGGATTTTATACTACATAGCCTTCATATTGGCTTCTTTCACTTTGTGATATGCATATGGTACAAACTTATATTTCCTCTAAGTCTTTTCATGACAGGTTTTATGATAACACTTTTTAAAATTTTATTTATATGTGCATACAATGTTTGGGTCATTTCTCCCCTATTCCCTCCACCCCCTCCCTTACCCCTCTCTCCCCCCCACCCCCTCGCTACCGGGCAGAAACTATTTTGCCCTTATCTCTAATTTTGTTGAAGAGAGAGTATAGGGTTTTTGCTAGTTGAGATAAGGATAGCTATACAGGGAGTTGACTTGCATTGCTTTCCTGTGATGATAACACTTTTTTTTTTGTGGTGCTGAAGATTGAATCCAGAGTCTATTGCATGATAATCGAGTGCTGTACCACTAAGCTACATTTCCATCCCTTTAAACTTGTAGCTTGGGAAAAGGAAAAGGAAGCATTTTGAAATATGCATTTTTTTCAGTGCTGGCTAATATTCTATTTTCTGCCTTTTCATATGCCTTGTGTAAGAAAAGTGATTATTAAGCTAATTGCTTGTATGCAGGCACACTCTAGAGATAAGTACACTGTTACTAAGTAACCACTCAAGGACAACTAGTTGTGAAACTAATGACTGGATTTGCATGTGCAGTAGATGTGATAACTTGGCTGGATGCCACTTTTGTCTATATTGGTATAAAACTCACTGCACTGAGCAGCCCGGGGTACCTGCTGGGGCTGCTGCTGCTGGGTGCTAACTGACTGGCCAATGGCTGCAATGGATAGTAAAAGTATATAAATTCCTTCCTGACTCCTGTTTGAACCCCGGGACTGCTCAAATCAAAGGACCCAGCTACTTAAAGCAGGGTACTTAACTCACACCTTGTAATTTTTTCTTGTAGCAGACATGATGTACAAGGCAAAAAGAACTTCTGAGAATAGATCTTCAGTAGTGTGGTGTAAGATGTGTGAGGAAGGAAAGCATCTACATTCCTGTTATTAGGTCTGAGTCTTTTAGAGAGCCTGTGCCTCTGGGCTGTGAACTTCAGAAGTGCTTCTCCATCCTCCCCTACCAACAACGCTAGTGGGACAGGATAGCTCAAGGTGGCTGGAGTTGTGTGTTTCCTGTTCCCCAGGCACTTAGCTCTGCTAAATAGTTTCTCAGGAGGACAGACATTTTTTAAAAACAGAATGCTTTAGCATTTCAGAATGTTTCCTTTCCCTTTTCCCAAGCTATAAGTTTAAAGGGAATTTCCCCCCAATATTTACAGTGATTATCAGGTTGAGCACCTGGAAGTGAAACTCAAAAAAGTGTGTGGTCCCCATAATTAGGACCCCCACGAGTTTGGGGGTTTTGTTTTGCTTTTTAAGACTGAAATCCTACTATGTTGCTCAAGCTGGTCTACTAGCTTCTGGGCTCGAGGGATCCTCCTGCTTCAGCCTCCCAAAGTGCTGGGACTGATAGGCACTGCCCACCACTGTGCCCAGCTCCTACCTGGTGTTTTCAGTTCTGAGTTGGCCACAGTGAGCCTTCAGCAATTTCTCAATCATGGTGCAGGTGTTTCTACCCCAGTGCTCATTCCCACAGAGGTTTCTGCTGTGGTAAAGTATGATTCTCTGCACTGGCCTGTCTCTCCTATTTTGGAAGCAGCAGTCTTGGGTCTTTGGATGTAAGGGTAGTTGCCAGGTTTTCAGCATAATCGGCTTTTCACTTATTAGGATGGAGTGGCACCTTCCAAGCTCCTTACATTCTGGACTGGAAACCAGAAGTCTCATTCAGCGCACTTTTACCAGGCTTAGCTTTTGAGGCTTTGAGCAAAGTTCTAAAGTAGCCTGCACCCTTAGCACTACACTAACAGGCACCTGACACTGTTGCTGGGCCTCACTCCCACTTTTTGGGGCCTTCCATCTCCTCAGCTGATTCGCATCTCCTCTCCCTGAGTAATAAGGATCATAAAAGCACAGAAAGTTTTCATCTGCCATCATCTGCTCTTTATTACTTGGAATTGTTTTGAATCACTGAAAGAGTCACCCCACCACATACCGGTCATTTCTCACCAATTTCAATTGCTCGTCTCTTCATCATGAATATAGCCGGCTTGTGACACAGGCAATGCTTTCTCTATATTCACATTTGTGGTGACAGAAGATTAGAGCTGTCAGATTTAACAAATACACTTAGGTTTAAATAGAGATTTCAGAGAAAAAAGTTTGTGTATGTCTCATACAATATTTAGGATCCATTCATACTAAAAATGATTAGCTTTGTATATGAAATTCAAATTTAACTGGGTGCCTTATGTTTTAGCTGACAGTCCTGTGTGGGATGCAGTTAAATTCATCATGATTTGTTGCATGACCACTATTAACTGCTATTTATATACAGCGGTGTTTCCTTTTGTTTGTCTTGTTTTGTTCTACTTTGCTTTTTGTCTGCAGGACTGGTGATTAAACTCAGAGTCTCATGTTTGGAAAATGCTCTACCACTCGAACCATACCCCAGCCCAGAGCAGTGGTTCTTGAAGTGCAATCCTGAGGCCAGCACAAGCCTCCTTAAGGGAACTTGTTGGCAGTGCAAATTCTCGAGCTTTACCTCAGATAAGCCAAATGAACAATCAAAAACTCTGGGCTCAGGGCCCAGTAATCTCCATGTAACAAGCCCACCAGGTGATTCTGATACACACTGAAGTTTGAAAAGGAAACAGCCCTGTCAGTGTGTCCCACCAGGTCTCACCAGTGTGTGTGTCCATCCTAATGGGTTGCCTATTACAGTCTCCCAGCTGTCCCCCTTACTCTGGAGAATTGCCCTCAGCTGTCAAACCCACCTCTCCCAGGAATTTCTGTCTCAATATGGGGTAGCCTTTAACTTATGAACAACTGATAAAAGTACAAAAGGTGGACTTCTTAGCTGGGCATGGTGGTACACACCTGTAATCCCAGCACTCAGGAGGCTGAGTCAGGAGGAGGGCAAATTTGAGGCCAGCCTGGACTATATAGCAAGACACTGTCTTACAAAACAAACAAACAAACAAAAAAAACACCCTACAGTGTAATTTATTCTCCGGGCTTTAACTCCACAGATCAGACTAAAGTTAGACTTTCTTTATTTACTGGCTCTTTTCTCTTCCCTAAACAGCTTCTCTCACTCACATGTTCTCCTGAATAACAATTCTTCAACACATCATATGCAACCAGAACCCTGTCTCAGAGTCTGAGAATCTGACACAAAATGAATGGGGCTAATAATGTTCATAAAAGACTGCAAAGCCAAGCCTCAAACAGCAACTTTGGCAAGCAGACTAGAAAGAAGACTGGTCACATGTAACCACCAATGCTCTTTCAAGCCAGTGAAAAGTTGGTGCAGTAACTTTAGCAACAGGTTTTAAGAGCCAGGATTCAGATGGTGAAAAGGAGCAAACAGGATGGATCCAACTCATGTTTAAAAATAGCAATATTAAAAATTATTGTAGTTGCCATTTATTATTTTCTATACACCTTTCTGAAAATTGGCTAACAATATAGTCAGTTACATCTGAATCACAACCCCATGAGAGCTGACACCATGTCTACACCACTTTGCATAGAACCTGGCTCAAGGAAGATGCTCAAGAAATAATATAATGAAATAAAGCTATGTGTTCAAGGAGACAGCAAGATTTATGTATGGGAATGTCTCTGAATGCCATTGAGAGAAATGGAAAGCTGCAGAAATGAAGTGTTTATTTTCCACAAAGAGTTTGAAGTAACCCAAATTTGAGAAACCCAAATGAAGACAGGATGGCAAAGAAAGAAAGGTGAAAGATCAGAGACAAACAAGTACATTGGAGAATGGTTTTCTCTTATTACAAAGCCATCCATATCAGCTCAGTCTTCTTACTTTGGCATGAAGCCTAGCCACTGGATCACAGTTTTAAAAGCCTAAAAAGAAAATTAGTAAACACAAATGTCTAGCTGCTCTTTTTCTGAATGATCCTTTAGAAATGTAATTTAAAGGAAACGTTCTGGTAAAGGACTTTTAATTTAACAAAGATGCTTCTGTGTAGCAAGCAATTGTGAAAGAATATTATTCTCACTAGGAGGATCATTGAGAATACTGGAACCATCGAGATAAGATGTCATTTGTATTTAACTTTTTGCCTTGGGAGAACTTTGTGTTTCAATTTACTCCGTGGTTTTGCATATTTTTGACAACTTAAGTTCCCCAAAAGACATTTAAACTGATACTTTATGAATCAGCCACATCCGAATCTTTGCAATGAATTTGGAATTTTTGATTCACTGCTTAAGATGTTTTTAAATGTTGCTTTTAAGGCTAAGTTAAAAAACAGACATTCCCTCTAACAGTCCCTTCCCTCTTCTCAGGGTTTTGGAGCACATTTAATGGTCTGAAACCTAGAGGGCTTGTTTCTTTGATATTATGCACCAATTATATTATAAACTGAGGATGTGATGACTCATGCCTCCCCAAGACCATCTTCATTGTCTATGTATGTCCATTTTATTCAATTTAATGTATGTTGGAAATCACAAGCAAAATAAACGCTGGCTCAAGGGAGATAAAATACAAATTGTGCAATAACCTAGAACTGAACATGATTCTGAGTCGAGCGTAAACCATAAGAAGACATGAACAGAAAGGACTGAAGTGACGAGAATCAAAAAAGTAGGATGAAGAAACTGGACTCAAGACTCATGAAGTCTGACTTAGATCATGTGTCCAGGCAACAGCTTTATTCAGGGGATTTGGAGGAAAGCAATGTAATCAGGATGTCAGGGTCATTTCTACCATAATTGGTCTTATGCCTGGATCCCAGTTACAAAATCCTATTTTTCGTTAGTTATCGATGTCTATCAATTGTCCTGCTGTCCCAAAGGAGGTTGAAATAAGAAAACAGGGCTGGAAGTGGAACTCAGTAGAAGAATGCTTGTCTAGTACATATGAGGCCCTAGATTCAGTCCCCAGTACTGCAGAAAGACAAACTCCTGGGCAGCCTTGATTACTGATTTACTAGGCAGTTATCATTTGTTTCTCTGGGTGTGGCTTGGAACCTGAGAGTTTCTGGTATGACTGTCCTTGCATCCCTCAGTGTGAGAAGTAAGGTCAATTCTGAGGAGAAAATCTTCAACCTATGAAGAATAGTGATGAGAAAATGATAATGAAAATGGGGACTATTCTGTTACATGAGTACTCCTGCCAATTTGGCCCAAGAAAGTGTGTAAAAGAAAAGAAATAGGTCTCAGTCACCTTTCTAGTTAACATCTCCAACACTCTGTTCCTTAAAAGTGTGAAGATCTCAAGTTCTGTGAAGGGAATTGAAAAAGAATGATTAACATAAATTTCCCTTCAAAGAACAGATAGTTTCCCGAAGTAATCAAAAGGGCATCCTTAAGTACATATTCTCTTTCCTTGCTTATATTACCTGCTAATAGCAAACAATACACCATTTGGTATCATTTGGATGCTTTTCAATGAAACTCACAGAGGAAAAAAAGCAGAGCTAATTACTATAAATAAGCTGGAGAGGACACAGAGCCTGTGTTACTACGCTGTGCAAAAGAATGTTAATGGAGTACTCACCAAACATATGTGTCCACCAGATTATTTTGTATGTGCTGGGATCCATATCCTAGATGTCCTATTTAGTGCTGCCAACTTATCATATAGTCACATTATCTCTTATGAAAATCATTCACAATATGAGGCAGTAGTTAAGATTTTGAGTCTTGAAACCTATCCTGAAAATCTTGTTTCTTCCAGTTCCTGGTTGTGTGACCTTGGGCAAGCTTCTGAACTTCTCTGAGCCTCTATCTGCGTGTAGTACATATTGCACAGAATTATAGTGAGAATTGAATAAGTTCACACACATAAAGGGATTATCAGAATGCTTGACACATAGTAAATGATCATAAGTGACAGGTGCTGTGATAATGCTATTATTTAATTATTCTCATAATTAGATGTTAGAATCAAATGAAAAATTGCAACTTCTTAAAATCTCCCAAAGAGCAGCATCACTTGAACAAATTTGAGAACAACTGCCACAACATAGTATAAATGGTATTGGACTTTAAGAAGAATTGGAAGAGGCCAGGCAGAGTGGCACATGCCTGTGGTCCCAGCTACTTGGGAGGCAGAGATAGGAAGATTTTAAGGTTTAAAGCCAGCCTGGGCAAAAGTCCATCTCAAAAATAAGCCAGGCTTGGGGCTTGGAATACAGCTTAGTGGTAGACTGCTTGCCTAGCATGTGAGAGGCTGTGGGTTCAATCCTCAGTACTAAGCAAAAAAGAAAAAACAAGCCAGGTGGGTGTGGTGGCCCATATCTGTAATCCCAGCTACTCAAGAGGTGGAGGTAAGAGGATCACTCTCCAAGGTTGGCCTAGCAAAAGCTTGAGACCCTATCTGAAGAACAAACTAAAAGCAAAAGGACTGGGGTGGGAGGTGCCTCGATGATAGAGTTCAATTCCCAGTACCACCAAAAAGAAAGAAGGAAGGAAGGGAGGGAAGGAAGGAGGGAAGAAGAAAGAAAGGAAGGAAGGAAGGAAAAAAGAAAGAGAGAGAGAGAGAGAGAGAGAGAAGGAAGGAAGGAAGAGAGGGAGGGAGGGAGGAAGAAGAGGGAGGGAGGGAGGAAGGAAAGAAGGAAATTGGACTAAAAGCAAACTTTAGAGTAAGAAAAGAAATGCTTTAAGGAGAGCCCTCAGAAAGGAAAACCATGGAAGAAAAAATACAGCTGGAGAAAAACCTCACATCTGAGGGTCAGAGGGGTGTGAAGTGTAGGATCATCAGAGAGAGTATGATGACTTGAATGTATCCCCCAAAAGCTCATCTATTAGAAACTTAACTTCCAAATTCATATGTTAATGATATTTTGAGGTGGAATCCTTTGGAAATAATTAGGATCAGATGAGGTGGTAACAGGGAGGATCTTATGATGGTATTAGTGGCTTTACAAAAAAGGAAGAGAGCACACTTGCTCCATCTCACCACGTAATGCCCTCTGCCATGTTGGGATACAGCAAGAAAGTCCTCACCAAATGCTGCCACCATGTTCTTGAACACCCAGAACTCAGAAATGTGAACTCATTTTTTGGAAAAAAATTTGGCCAAGTTTGAACTCAGGACATCAGGCAGGCGCTTTACCACTTGAGCCTCACCCCAGTCATTTTCAGTTTAGATATTTTTCAAATAGAGTCTCTCATTTATGCCCAGGCTGACCCGGACCTCAATCTTTCTATTTACACTTCCCACATAGCTTTAATAACAGGCATGCCCCTCTACACCCAGTTTATTGGTTGATTTGGGGCCTCACTAACTTTTTGCCCAGGCTGGCCTCAACTACAATCCTCCCAATCTTTGTCTCCTGAGTAGCTGGGATTATAGTCACTTTGCCCAATCTTAAACTTCTTTTCTTTATAAATTACCTGGTCTTTACTATTTTGTTATAGCAACAGAAAAAAGAACTAAGAGCATGAATATTACTGCCTCACACCTGGGTTTCCATGACCACACTAGCCCTATGGGAAGAGAAAATCATAAGTTAGTGTTTTTTGGACTCCATCCCCTTATACTCTCTAGGAACTTCACTCCCCATCTCCTACCCACATATTCCCAATCCCCTGTGTTCCACTCATCCTGAAAAATTCTGGAAAATCAAGAAGATGTCTCATACGATCTCTGGTACTTGTTTCTCCCATTCCTTTTCTTTTCTTCTAGAGCTTGTGCCAGGGATGTTTATTGTCGTGGCCAATGACCAGAAAAGCAAGACTGCTGCTGCCAAAGATACGACTAGTGGCCAAAGATGCCCACAAATAGGTTATCAGTGCCTGGTAAAGAAGATGCTGTTGCCAGGCATGGTGGCCTACACCTGTGATCCCAGCACTCAAGTGGCTGAGGCAGGAGGATCATGAGTTTGAGGTCACCCAAAGCCACAAAGGAGACTTTGGCTCAAAAAAAGGTGTTTATTTTCCAATGTTAGAGAAACCAGCAGTGGAATCAGTCTCCAAGGGAGCTGCCAAAGGGGCTGACACCAAGATTGCTGACATGTTAAAATAAAGTTCTTTCCATTTTCAGTTATTGTATTGTTCAAAATCTTTTCTGCAACATTCTGGCATGGCTTCAAGGCAGGAGTGGACCAGATGATATTTATGACAGATTCGAGTTGGTTGCAAATTTAACCAAGCCCCTTAGGCAAGCCTAACTGCCCTCGGTCAAGCTATATGAGACTTCTAACTGTGTGTGATTAATTCGTAGTAGGCTTCTTGATGCATATGCCTTACCCAACATCCTGACATGGTCAGCCAGGAGTGCCTGACTTTCAGAGTAAACATCTTAAGTTTAGGATGGGGTCATCTATCATGACGAGTGACCAGAAGAAAGGACTGGAGACAGGAAAGTGATGTTCCAGTGAACAGTTTCGTGTCTCTAGCATTTATTGAATTGTCACCACGTGCTTCACAACATCTGGGTTAGTCAGCTTCCCATAGCTCTGACAAGGTACCTGAGATAAACAACACAAAAGGAGGTAAGATATATTTTGACAAATTTTCAACCAGAGGCTTCAGTCCATGGTGGCTTGGCACCATTGCTTTGGGCGTGTGGCAAAGCCAAGCATCATGGCAGGGAGCTGCTCGCATCATGGTGATTGGGAGGTGCAGGAGAGGATGTGACTAGGGTTCCAATATGCCCTTCAAGGGTTTGCCCCTGATGACCTACTTCCTCTAACAAAACCCACCTCATAAGGTTCCCCTACCTCCCAATAATGCCATCAACCTGGGAATGAGCCTTCAACACATGAACTTTTGCGGGACATTTAAGATCCAAACCATAACAACATCCTTGAGAAACTGCCATTACTATACTCATTTTAATGGTGAGGAAACTAATGCTTAATTGGTTACAGTAACAGGATCAAGATGAGAAAGACAGTAAATGACAGAATTAAAAATTTAAAACAAGGTCTTCCTACTCTAATTTGCCTACAGTAATGCTCCGAGTTTTTACCACAAGGAGTAATTTGGTTTTGGCCCTAGGGGATTAAAAGTACATATATATAAGAGGATAAATACATAGGACACATGCAAACACACATTACATTCTAGAGCATTGTACTTTTTTAATAAACTATGGCTACTTCCTAATCTGGAAGTCAGAAAACTATACCCTGGCATCCCACAGTCTGGCTCAGTTTCTGTTTCGGTTAGGTGGTGTTGTTTGTGATGCTGGGGACTGAATCCAAGACCTCACACACACTAGAAAGTGCTCTACCACTGAGCTACATCCCCAGCCCAACACCCTAGCTTTGTAAATGAAGTTTTATTGGAATACAGTCATGCTCATTCATTCCCTTACATAGAGTCTATGGTTGCTCTCACACTACAACTGCAGAGATAAGTAGTTGTCACAGACAGCATATACCTGGATGTTTAAAATATGATTCTCCGGCCGTTTAAGAAAAAGTTTGTCAACTTCTGCTAACCCATTAAAATGTCCCATTGGGTTGAGGCAATCCCTTTATTAGCAATAATATCTCTACCATTGCCACCTTTAAAACCACAAACAGTTGTCAGAAATTATAGCCCTGTGTTTGGGGAGAAATTACGAACCAAAAGTAACTCAAAGAACATTGGTGGTATAGTGGTGAGCACAGCTGCCTTCCAAAAGTACTCCAAGAGCCTTAGTTCATCCTGGACAATAACAGAAAAATGCAGGGGTTCTTAACCTGGAGTTGCTGTGCATTTGCATAGGTTTATTTCTCCAGGAAAAACAACCATAGCTTTTATTACATCAAGAAATAATAATCACAGGTATAATTGTTGTCAGATAAAGATTTATGACTCATGTCGGGCATTGAGTGATTGTGTGATTTGGGCCAATTAGTTAAACTCTTGAAACGTTTCTCATTTGTAAGAGCCATCTGCTAGGATCAGGGTCATCCCCTGATTGTATGAACCCACTCGTCATTTCAGTTCACCGAGAGCTTTTCCCTAGCTTCTGTTCTTTCCCTGTTTCCTTAAGCCAAATGTGACTGCCTGGACTTCCTCATCAGCAGGTGGATAGATAAATAGAATGTGGTCCATCCATACAATGAAAACTTAATTTCACTGCTTTTAGCCACAATTCAAAGAACACTTCGATCTCTTCCTGATGTAGTCTTAAAAGTGGTCTTGTTGTTTTTGTCCTTGCCCCATTACATTCTATTCTCTCCTGAGCAGTCAGAGTGACCCTTTTTAAAAGCCATTCTTTGGCTTAAAAATCTCCCACAGCTAACAATCAGAGTAAAAGACAAAGTAAACAATAAAAACAAACTGTGTATGTTAGTTTAGAAAACTCCAGGGGGAGGACTGGCAGCTTCCTCTCCATTCCCACCTTGACCTCTCCTCCTGCCATACTCCCTCTTGTCAACTGAACTTCAGCCACACTGATGCCTTCGCTTTCCTAAACAAAGCTAAACTTTAGCATTGACATTCTCTTTCCTGGAATACTTTTATACCAGATATAAGCATAAGCTTTGTTCTTCACCTATTTTTCTTTTATGGTTGGACTGGGGTTTGAACTCAGGGCTTTATACTTGCAAAGCATATGCTTTACCTCTTGAGCCACACCTCTAAGCCCATTTTGCTTTGGTTATTTTGCTGATGGGGTGTTGTGAACTATTTCCCTGGGCTGGCCTCTAACCTTGATCCTCCTGATCTCAGTGGCCTAAGTAGCTAGGATTATAGTAATAAACCATCAGCACCCTGCTGTTCTTCATCTATTTAAGGTCTCTGTTCAAATGTTACTGTCCCAGTTTTTGGTTTTGTTTTGTTGTTGTTGTGGTTTCTTTGCTTTACTTTTTCACTCATTTTGGTTTTTTTTGAGACAAGATATCACTATGTAGTCCAGGCCGGCCTCGAATTCACTATGTAGTTAGACTAGCTTCAAAATTTCCATCTTCCTGCCTCAGCCTCCTGAGTGCTGGGATTGTAAGCATGTTCTATCAATCCCTCACTTTTCTTCAGTTTTTCTTCAACATTAAAATGACATGAAGAAGCTATTCTTCATGAAATAGTTTCATGTGACAGAGTCCTCATGAAAATACAGAGTAATGTCTAACATCTATTTCAGCTTGATGCTTTGTTAGAGGCCTGAAGAAGTAAAATTCTTGCCTTGCAAGCTAATGTTTAATAACTTGGTTGGACCTATATTCTGTGTCAACCTCTATTGATGCCAAGCCCCCTACCTCTTCAGGACAAGCAAGAAGCCTCTAGTCCTTAGATAGCAAATCCCTGTCACATCTAGTGCCATGCTCCAAATTAGGGTTCATTATCACAGCTGTATCATGCTACTGAGCCTGAAAACAGCCTCAGAGTCCTCACAGGTTTTATAGACAGCCATTATGGATTCATTAAAATTGAAACCACAAATGAAACCTGTATAGCATCACTAGTGTCACAGTTTCTGCATCAAAGCCAACTGCACAAGGCCAACTGCATGAGAGAATGAAAGGAGCTGACAGCCAGCCCAGGCTCTGTTCTTCGTGGCCTGGGCCTGCATCCCAAGAGTGTCTTTTTCTATGTCACACCAAGGCACTGTATGGACGAGCAGCACCACTGTATGTTCTAGACAAAGAAGCAGAGGGCAACTTGGTATAACTGGTGATTTCTAATAGTTTTTTGGTGGAGTTTTTAGGGTCTTTTAGGTATAGGATCATGTCATCTGCAAATAGGGATAGTTTGACTGCTTCCTTCCCTATTTGAATCCCTTTTATTTCTTCCTCGTGTCTTATTGCTTTGTCTAGGAATTCCAGAACTATATTGAATAGCAGTGGAGAAAGTGCACATCCCTGTCTTGTTTCTGACTTTAAGGGAAATGGCTTCAGTTGTTCTCCATTTAGTATAATATTGGCTCTAGGTTTGTCATATATAGCTTTTATTATGTCAAGGAACATTCCTTCTATTCCTAGTTTCTTCAGAGATTTTATCATGAAAGGGTGATTTGTCAAAGGTTTTTTTCTGCCTTTATTGAGAGGATCATGTGGTTTTTGTCCTTGCTTCTGTTTATATGCTGTATTACATTTATGGATTTACATATGTTGAACCATCCTTGCAGCCCTGGAATGAAAACTGACTTGGTCATGGTGCATGATCTTTTTGATGTGTTGTAGAATTCTGTTTGCCAGTATTTTGTTGAGAATCTTTGAGTCTATATTCATCAAAGATATTGGTCTATAATTCTCTTTTCTGGTTATGTCTTCGTTTGGTTTCAGAATGAGTGTGATGCTGGCTTCATAGAATGAGTTTAGTAGTGTTCCTTCCATTTCTGTTTCCTGGAAAAGTTTGAAAAGTAATGAGAGAGAATCTTTGAATATTCAAATCAAAGAGAGACTCAAAGAAAGAAATTTGAAGCCTCTATTGTTGAAGAATGGCGAAGATTTGATTTTTTTTCCTGTTGTAAATAGGCAACAATGTGTATGATACTGAGGTTAGTGTGGTAACGTTTTAACTAAGCTAGATGTAGATAGAGAGCTGCAGACAGATTGCAAAGAATGGGGGTTGGCTGTGCCAAATGGAGATGCTTACTTAAGTGATTATTTGCCTGTGCCTGATGGCTACCTTGACTGCCAAGCATCTTCAACATTATAAGCCTTTCTGTCACAGAAACGCAAATGTAAGATACAACCAAAAGCAGTTTTCTACTTACTGGTGTATTTTCATTGTTTATTATGTTCTGTATTAAGGATAATACAGAACATAATAAGAATAAACACATGTGTGCTGGGCTAGGTGGCTCACACCCGTAACCCTAGCTACTCAGTAGATGGTGATCCAGGGAGAGGGTGTCAGGGAGAGGGAAGTTAGCAAGACTCCATCTCAACCAATAAATGCGGCATGGTGGTATGTACCTGTCATCCCAGCTAAGTGGAAGGCTGTAGGTAGGAGGACTGAGTTCTTAGGTTGCCCCAGGCAAAAATATGAGAACCTACTTGAAAAATAACTAAAGCAAAAAGGACTGGGTGTGTCTCAAGTGGTAAAGCACCTGTCTAGCAAGGGCAAGGCTTTGAGTTCAAACCCCAGTTCATCAAAAACGAAGAAAAAAGAAGATATATGCAACATTCTGGTTTTGCACAATAGAGAAATTAAGTGCTAAATGATTCCATTGGCCTAGAGGAGGAATCAAACCAGAAGACAAAGGAGCCACCTTTCAGGCTTACTAAAAGAGACTGCTTGCCTGATCCTCACCTGTATATAAGGTCATCCTAGGGCCAGGATTGTAATTCAGTGGTAAAGCACTTGTCTAGCATGCAAGAAGCCTTGGGTTGGATCCCCAGCACTGCAACAAAAAGCAATAGCTTGCCTGTAGTCCCAGTACTTGGGTGGCTGAGGTGGGAAGTTACTCGAGTCTACAAGTCGAATAGAGACCAGCCTGGAAAACATAGAAAAACTCATCTCAAAAGAAAAATCCTGGGGCATCCTGACATGACCCCTACTATAATGAGAGTCTCCTGCTAAATGAGGAGGTGTAGGACTGAGGACATTTCAGCTGAACAAATTCAGAGAGAATGGAAGAGCCAAACATCAGCCCAAGGCTGAGTAAGGCTTTCAAAGGAGAAACTGTTTGGTATGTATGCCCTTGGACCGTACCAATGACAAAATCTGGAAGCCACACAGCTGTCTGATATGGCTCTCCTTTTGCCAGCCAATTTCTCTAAGAAGATTTTTTGTTTTGTAGCCTTGCTTCCTGTCCACTTCATCACTGGAGTTGCTTTTCTTCGGAACTTTTCCAAATCTATTATTCTTGTCTTGCATGCAGATCAGAACTACAAAAAAGAACACAGGTGCAGACATCTCAAGGATTTACCCAAAAGCAGGATGACTGCCTACTGGTTTTCCCTCCCATTTTTCTTAACAATATTCAACATTTTGCTGACTATTTTGGCCAAATCTAAGGACTCTGACGGCATTTATAGGGATGTAACAGCTCAGAACTCATGGTTTTTAAATATGCTTGAAGAAATGAAGGTTTCAGAGTAGAAATACTGATGTGATTTGGAAAAACAATTTGAATAGTGATGGCCATTGGGCTTGTAGGACAGAAAATAAGAGTACAGTATAGAGGCTGGGGTCATTGTTTAGTAGTAGAATATTTGCCTATCATGTGTGAGACCCTAGGTTCAGTCCCCAGCATTTGAAAATAAGAGTGAGGGGTAAAGATTAGCAACTGTTTGGGGAGTAATTCTGCCTGCCTAGAATGTAATATGAGTAAAGTCATGATGGAAGATGGGATTACAAATGTGGTTTGTGATCAATTTAGTCTAAGTGACTTCGTGTCACTAATCTGGAAGCATCTTGTGGCAACTCTACAATGTGTTCATGTACTTCTTCAAAGATAGTTTATGAGGACTGGGCATGTGGCTTAGTGGTGGAGTATCTAGCCTTGCATGTGGAAGACCCTGGTTTGAACCCCAATGCTGCAAAAACAAATGAACAAAAAGATCATTATGAAAATGATCATTTAAATCAATCCTAGGGCTAATGTTTGGAGGATTTGGCCATTAACATTAAAAAATCTGTCTCAAATAGTGTGATAAAAGTTACCATTTTCCTCACAAGAATACTGTGATTACCAAACAGCACACAGAGTACGGAAGACCTTGGGTAATCGACAAGTTGTATACAACTGCAGACTGCTGGTATTATCTAGAAAATCCTCCATCAGCTCCTGCTCATGTCAAGCTTTTATATTACACTGCTTACAAAATTATATTGACTATAATTAAAACACACCTTGGTTTGAAAAGTTTTATTGACCTTCTTTTAGCTTGAAATGCTTTAGTTAAAGGTTACCATTGTGTCTTCTTTCTCTACTTTAACCACTAGTATATTAATATTAATAGAGTAAAATTTCATGTTATAAAAATCAAGCATGCTTTTCTCCATCAAGTTCTGTGCTTCTCACCCATGTTTATTGCGGCACTATTCACAATAGTCAAGTTATGGAAATAGCCAAGATGCCCCACCACTGATGAATGGATTAAGAAAATGTGGTATCTATACACAATGGAATTTTATGCAGCCATGAAGAAGAACGAAATGTTATCACTCGCTGGTAAATGGATGGAGTTGGAGAACATCATTCTGAGTGAGGTTAGCCTGGCCCAAAAGACCAAAAATCGTATGTTCTCCCTCATATGCGGACATTACATCAAGGGCAAACACAACAAGGGGATTGGACTTTGAGCACATGATAAAAGCGAGAGCACACAAGGGAGGGGTGAGGATAGGTAAGACACCTAAAAAATTAGTGAGCATTTGTTGCCCTCAAAGCAGAGAAACTAAAGCAGATACCTTAAAAGCAACTGAGGCCAATAGGAAAAGGGGACCAGGAACTAGAGAAAAGGTTAGATCAAAAAGAATTAACCTAAAAGGTAACACACATGAATAGGAAATCAATGCGAGTCAACTCCCTGTATAGCTATCCTTATCTCAACCAGCAAAAACCCTTGTTCCTTCCTATTATTGCTTATACTCTCTCTTCAACAAAATTAGGGATAAGGGCAAAATAGTTTCTTCTGGGTATTGAGGGGGTGGGGAGGAGAGGGAGGGGGTGGAATGGGTGGTAAGGGAGGGGGTGGGGTCAGGGGGGAGAAATGACCCAAGCTTTGTATGCACATATGAATAATAAAACAATTTAAAAAATTTTAAAAAAAAGTTCTGTGCTTCTGTGTAAGAAAATGGTTGACAACTGAGCTACATTTGCAGCCCTTTTACTCCTCTTCTAAACCAGATTTTTCAGGGGATTGTGAGACTATCTGGAGTTCAGTTTCTAGAGCCCTCTCTGGAGTATTTGTCTCACATTAGTTCTGAATTATGCTCCACTAGAAATAAAAAGAAATTGATAGCAGATTTTCAAGAGTGTTGGAAGGCAGGCAGGCATGGTAGCACTGGTCTGTAGTGCCAGCTACTCAGGAAGCTATGGTGGGAAGATTGCTTGAGCCTAGGAGTTCAAGGCCAGACTGGGCAACACAGTGAAAATTCATTTCAAAAAAATTGGAGGGCATAAAAGTAAAATGGCTAAGAGAGGGATCAGATTGCCTTTGTGTGGAAACCTGGCTTTATCTGTTTCCTGTCTGACAGTAGTAATAATATCCACAACACAGGGCCTGTCAATGGTTGAGTAGATAACATATATGGAAGCTACTTAGCACCAGGCATTATAAATGCCTAACTAGGGTTAGCTATTATTGTCATTATATGAGTGATAATAATGAATGTTTTGGCTTTTAAGCATTTTATGGGGGAAATACATTTAAAACATCTATTATTTATGTGTAGTCCTACTACATGTGCTCATGGCTCACACCTCAGAAAAACTGAAAACTCACAGCGTTCATTTGGATGGCTATTGGAGAAAAGACCTCACACTTGCATAATGTTTTATGGTTTAAAAGAATCCTTCACATATATTTGCACTTGACACTCACAATAAGTCATTAGAAAGTTGAATGGACTTTTTCAATACTACATAGTAACTGAGCAATGAAGGTGGCATTAGAAACTAAGTTTGGAGGTAGAGGGTGAAAGGAGAGAGTGAAGGGGTGAAGATGATGGAAGTACTCCATGCACACATATGAAAATAAAATAATGAAACTTATCAAAATTGTTCAAAAACAGGCAGAGGAAGGATAAGAAAGGTAACATAGTGGCTGAATGTGATCAAAGTACATTAAATGCATGTATAGAAATATCACAATGAAACCCATTTGTATAATATATGCTAATAAAAGGAAAAAGTTTATATTCTTATTTCATGATAGCCTACTTTATTATCTGTTAGAATCCTCTGTACTAATCTAACGTCACAAAACAAGTGTATTTTAGAAAAGTTTTTATTTCACAAAGAAATATTTAAAATTTCATATGGCAAATTTATTAACAACCTTATGAGACATAAGATAAACAATAGTGTCGGCCTTATAGAGTGGCCATTCCCCTCAAAGCCTGGAAAAAACAGAGGCTCCCTTCATGATGGCCCAGATTGTAAATTTAATCATGATTTAGGCTGTAAAACTTCTGTGGGAATTTTATTTAAGTAAGATCATCGACTGTAAAAAGCAGTTACAAATGGGGGACTTCTATAATTCTGCTCCATCCATGGTGAAGGATTTTTTCATTTCATGCTGGGAGCTGTTCTTTTTCCATCACTCAGATTACTTTATGAGCCATTTGCTTTGCCAGTACACAGGTTTTTTTCTATTTTAATGGAATGAAATGGTACAAGGATTAAGGCTCATTATCAAACTGGAATGCAGAAGCAACATTAGGCACACTCTAAATTTGCCATTGTAGAAATTGCAAAAAAGAAATATATGTATATACATATATATATATATAATGAAGTTTGTTACCCATTGAAAACTCTGAAGAGACCTTGACACATTCAAGAACATCAGTGTTAGGCTGGGGTGTAGCTCAGTGTTAAAGTGCTGGCCTAACATGCACAAGGTCCTGGGTCCCATCCCCAGGATCACAAATTTAAAAAAAAAAAAAGAATATTGATTTTAGTGAAATATTTAAACTAACAAAAAATTTGCAATAGAAGCAAGATATTTCACATCACTTGATATTTTAATTCTCCAAAAAGTTTAGAACTCTCAGAATATTGATAAAAGTATGATCTCATTTAAGAAATGATCTTTTCTTTAAAAAAAATTCTTAGCATTTATCAGAGACCAAATACAAACAGAATTTTTTTACTGGATATAAGTGAGTAGATCAGATTCACTGGTAAGAGTGACTGGGAAAAAAGAAAAGGAAGGACAACTGTATGGCACATTACCTAGGCAAAGGTCCATCTGTTATATGGAACAGTACATGCTATATCACTTTTTGCTCTTTTGACAAAATACAAAGATATTCAAATGAATGTCTGCCCTTGTAAATGACTTTAGGCTGTAACAGCTCAATATACTAAAGAAATAATTACAGGGAAATAAAAATAACATTGTAGGTAAGGAATATACGATTTAGCCATCTACTTGATTGTATGTATTGTAAAGCTGTATGTGTCCTCAAAACAGGGCTCAGATGTTTAGCATAAAAATAAAACAGCAGATACTTAAAAATTCTACTTTAAAAGCCTTTACAGTTATTGGTTGGGAGTCTGCTCTGTCAATACCTTAAATGTCTAAATCAGAAAACCATAAAAACGAGTTCTTTCCTTACTCAGTGGTGCTGGTGATAGAACCCAGATAGACCTTTTCATGCTAAGCAAGCCATCTACCACTGAGCTGTGCTCTCAGCTGTTTTCTTACTCTTAATTAGCTGGTTTGGGGAAGTAAAAAAAATTCTGTGGACTTTATTATTTTTCAATACTATCAATATGTCATAGAGGCGCTAGGGATGGAACTCAGGGCCCCATGCATGCTGGGTGAGCACTCTGTCACTGAGTTATGCCCCAACACCCGAAGCTCACTCTTGCCTGCATTTATGAAGCATTTCGTTATGCACTTCAACAGTCAAGACCCAGCAGTGAGGTGGTATCTTAAATGATAGTAAATTGGAAATTAAATTTTCTTCATGTCCTAAATAATAAGTATTAGAAGTGGAACAGAAGTGATCATCTCTAGCCACCGAGCTTATAAGTGAGGATGCTGAAACCAGAGAGGTAAGGGCCTTGCACAAGATCATGAAACTAAATGTTGGCCCAGCTGGGGTCCAGTAGGTCTCCAGTTGTCCAGTCTAGTGTCCTTCTGATTTTAAGAGACTACCTGCAGCTTTAATTGGTTACTCCAAAAAGTACATAAAGATTTCCATTTTATACAACTTTCTGATTTTAAAATGATCACAAAGTAACAATTTAGAGATATGCACTAGAAGATGGAGTCAGGAGGACCATGAGTTCTGGGCTGGCCTGCTACCTACTGATACCTTGTCTCTAAACAACAACAGAAAGTAACAACTCAACAACTCATTGAGTGCTTAGTAGGTGCTTTCTCTGTGTTTATGTGACTAGGGAGAACTGACATCATAGCAACAAAGAGCCTTATAATCTTTGAACACATATATATCTCTATGTTTTGTTTTAAATAATGCTTGACCTCTTTTGCCAGGTAAATCTTTCTGATAATACCATTTGATCAGTCTCAAATCTTTCCAGTTTTTCTGAAGGGTTATATGTTAATCAGCTTTCTGTCTCTGTGACAAAATATCTGAGACAATCAATGCATAAGGAGGAAAGGTTTATTTTAGCTCACAGCTTTGGAGGTTTCATTCCATGGGCAGTTAGTCTGTTGCTTTTGGGCTTGTGGTGAAGCAGAACATCATGACAGGAAGTATGCCATGGAATGAGTAAACTGCTCCCCTCATGGCATCCAGGATGCAGAGAGAAGTGGGGGCTGTAGTCCCAATATCCCCTTTAAGGGTATTCCTCCCCCAGTGACCTAACATCCTTCCACTAGGCCCCACCTCCCAAAGGTTCCACCACCTCCCAAAGGCATCATGGGCTGAGAACAAAGCCTTTACCACATGGGCCTTTGGGGGGGATGCTTATCCAAACCAAAGCAAGTCATTAGGCCATGCTTTCATTTTTAAGATGAAGTGACAACCATAGAAATTCAGGTCAGGGGTGTGCCTCAAGTGGTAGAGCATCTGCCTAACAAGCACGAGGCCCTGAGTTCAAACCTTAGCACTACCAAAAAATAAAAATAATAAGAAAAGTATGATGTGTTCATTCAGGAGAGGAGTTATCTCACTCCAAATTAACATAGAAATGCCAGTCAGAATGTTATATGATGTTTACTATGAAAGCATTTCAGGAAAAAATATTATAAGTTGATATTTAATTTTTCACAGCTTTACTAGAGTATAACTTGATTTTCAATAAACCATATAAATTTAAATTGTACAATTTTATAAGTTTTGATATGTGTATATACTCACTACTCCCAAAGTCCTCTGTACTTTGAAATCCTTTCTTCACAGCCAACCCCTGCTTTCCACATCCTGAGGCAATTGCTAATCTGCTTAGAAGACTATAGTTTGCAACTCTAGTATATGTGAAATCATACGGTCTGAATTCTTTGCTTTTGACTGTCACATTTTTACTCAAAATAATTATTTTGAGATCCATCCAAATTGTTGCATTTATCAAAAGTTAATTTCTTGGAGCAGGGCGCTGGTGGCTTACTCCTGTAATCCTAGCTACTCGGGAGACAGAGATCAGGAGAACTGGGGTTCAAAGCCAGCCTGAGCAAATAGTTCTAGAGACCTTATCTTGAAAATACTCAACACAAAAACTGGCTGGTGGCGTGGCTCAAGTGGTAGGGCACCTGCCTTGCAAACGTGAGGTCCTAAGTTTACAATCCTAACACTACAAAAAAAAAAGCTAATTTCTTGGGCTAGGGATGTAGCTTGACATACGAAAGTACCCAAGACCATGGGTTCCATTTGCAGCATAGCCAAAAAAGAAAAAGTCTATTTCTTTTTAGTATTGAGTGGTATTCCATTGAATTAATATGTCACCATTTTGTTTTTGTTTATCCTTTCATCTATTAATGGATATTTGGAATGTTTCCAGATTGGCGCTTTTTTTTTTTTTTTTTTACAAATTAAGGTGCTATGAATATCTGTGTACAAGTCTTTGTGTGGAGATATATTTTAATTTTTCTTGAGACAGTGTTTTGCTGTGTTGCCCAAGCTGTTCAAATTCCTGGACTCAAGCAATCCTCCTGCCTCAGTCTCCCAAGTAGCTAAGGCTAAGGCAAGCACCACCATGCTTTAATGTTTCTTGAATAGTTACTTAGGAATTGAATGACTATATCTTAAGGTATGTGTGTGTTTAACTCTCCTTTTTAAATTATTGCTGCTGGGGATTAAACCCAGGGCCTCAAAAGTGCTAAGCACACTCTCTACCACTGACCAATACCCCAGGCCCATATTTAAGTTCTGAAGGAGCTACCAAATGGGTTTCCAAAGTGACTAACATATTCTATTCTCAGGAGTGCTCTATAAGCATTTTAATTCCTCCATGCCTTGCATGGTATTATCAGTCTTTTTAATTTAATTCATTCTAATAAATGTGTAATGTTTTCTTATGTTTTATTTCTTTGATGATTAATAATTAATATCATTCCATGGGTCTATTTGCCATTCATATACAGATCATCTCTAACTTATGATGGTTCAACATAAAAACTTTCAACTTTGTAATAGGGTAAAATTAACACACATTCACTAGAAACCGTACTTGGAGTTTTGAATTCTGATCTTTTCCTGAGCTAGCAATATGTATTACGATACTCTCTCATGATGCTGGACAGCCGTGGACAGCTGCAGTTCCCAGACAGCAACATGACGTCAAAGGTACTCCACAGTGTACTATATTGCTGAGCTTTGATTTGTGCTAGGTTAGGTGCATTAATGCACTTGTGGCTTTTGAAACTTTCAACTTACTATAGTTTCTTGAAATATTGTAACTTGAGGAACAGCTGTACTTTTTTGGTGAAGTGCCTACTCACATCTTTCCCATGTTCAAGTTAGGTTGTTCGTTTTCTTATTATTCAGTGTTGAGAGTTCTTTACGTCCTCCACATGCAAATCTTTAATACGCAAATATTTTCACTCAGTCTGTGGCTTGTCTTTGTGTTCTTCTAATAGTGTGTTTTGAAGAGTAAAATTTTAACATTTTGATGCAGTCTATTTTATCATTTTTTTATTTTATGGATAGTAAATTTGGTGTTACACCTAAGAAATCTTTGCCAAAAAGAAAAAAAAGAAATCTTTGCCTATCCTAAGGATGAAAAATTTTTCTTCTAGAAGTTATACGTATTTGTTTATTTAATTCTATGATCAACTCTGATTTGTTTTTCCTAGATAAGAGGTATAGCCCAATGTTCTTATTTTTGCATAAGATTATCTAATTGTTCCAGCACAACTTGTGAAGAACAGTGTCCTTTCCCATTGAATTGCATTTGATCCATTATTGAAAATCAGTTGCCCATATATTCATTGGATCTCTTTCTAGGAACTCTAGTCTGTCCCTTTATCAATATGTTTATCTTTACATTATTACCATTTGGTTATGATTATGGATGACTTATAATGAGTTTTGAAAACAGAAACTTTATATTTTTCCAGTTTTTTATCTATCTAGATCCTTGTATTTCCACACAAATTTGAATATATATAAATCTGTACATCAATTCAGAGAAAACTGAGAAAATAACAAAATTGAATCTTCTGATGTAGAAATGCCATATATCTCACTACTTATTTAGAATATAAATTTCTCTTGATAGTGTTTTGTAGTATTCAGTACATTGATTTTGAACATCTTTAATTAGATTTATTCCTATATATTGTGTGGGTGTTTTTCTTTTTTGGTGTGATTACAAATGGTACTATTTTTTTAAATTACAATTTGTAATCATTACTTGCTAGTACATAAAAAGAACATTATTTCAATTTTTGTCTTGTATCCTGCTACCTTGCTAAACTCCCTTATTATATTTAATATGTTTTGAAAATTTCATAAGATATACTACATTGTATTAATAAAGACAGCCTTACTTCTTTTCTTCCCATCTGAATGTCTTTTATCTCTTACCTTATTACATTGACTAAAACTTCCAGTACAATGTGAAATACAAGTGGTGAGAGGGAACCTCCTCATCTTGGCCCCATCTTAGGGGCAAAGCATTTGCTTCCTTTTTTAAAAAACCATTAATGTGATGCTTGCTACAGAGTTTTTGTGGATGTCTTTTGTCAAACTGAGAAAGTTCCCTTTGATTTCTATTATCCTGAAAAAGTAGGCGTGGCATCTTTTTTGAGCTTTTGTAGGCTTTTATTTGAGGAGTAAAAGACTTAATAATCATGATAAACAGAACCACAGCAATGTTTTCCCATGAAAAAAATTCCTGAGAGGAGGAATAGCACAGGTGGAATTGCCTAAATAAGAGTTCTTCCTCATTCCTAGAAGGAGCTCAGGTATATCCTGATACGGAACACTTAACTTTTCTCTCAGCTTCTGTATTTTCCATCAGTTAAACAAAATAATATCATCTACAGAATTCATGGGTCTAGTATAAGGTTCATGTAAGATATAGTACACAAAAGCACTTTATGTGTTTTAACAAAGCATGTGAACATTGGTGATTCTACCACCAAAAGAAGAGTGTGTGTAAAGTATATTTTTTAATGAAAAGGTTGTAGAAGTTATCTTTAAAAGTTTTTAAAAACCAATAATTAGGAGAATTTTTTGCAGGAAAAAAAAGCACACACACAAACCGTATTATATGCTTAAGGCATGGGAATGTAAGACTCCTAAAATAGAATGCAATTTTTAATGTTATTTCAGAATCACAAATATTTGTTACAATAGAGATAAAACCTTAATAAAGTTGTCTCAGGTTTTCAAACAAAGGTTTTCTTATGACACAATAGAGCAACTACTGAAAATCCACAATACTTCTACAAATTTTCATTTGCATAATTAGATTCCTCCCCCTCCCCAAATTGCATAAATTTAGGTCACAGTCTCTGTTAGTCTCATTCACTGGTACTGTTTGTCATAATTAGAATCTACTTTCAGGGATAGCCTGAGGGGAGTGAGGGAACTAATCTTTTGAGATAAGGAGTAATTAAGTGATCTGGGAAGCCAGCACCAAGGTATTCAAATGTTAGAAAGATGTGTTTCTCCTTCTAAACCCAGTAGGAATACAAGCTGAATCATCATCTTCTCTTACACACACAAAAACAATTGTTTTTGAACCCTGTGATGGAAGTGTGACTTGGACTTTCACTAAAAGGAAAACACCTGAGTTCCATTTGGGGAGGTAAGATTCTTTATGGACAGGAAAATTCCAGCGAGGTCCTCCTATTTGAGTGCTCTCCAAATTCTCATTTAAACTATTTCTACTTTTTTGAATTCAGTTCCATTCCCTTTGGCTGGCTCCAATCCCCACCCCATTCCAGGTGACCCTTCATACTAAGAAGAGAAGAGCGTTCTAGCACTTATAGTAGAGGCACTTGACCCAGATCAACAAGTGAAGAGCAACTGGGGCTGCAAAAAAAAAAAAGGACAAAAAAAAAAAGGAAGGAAAGGGGGCTTTTTAGTCACTTTTTTTTTTTTGCAGAGGTGTGTAGAGCTTTAAAATAATTCACTTATGAAAAGAACAGTCTTCTTCACAGAAGATCTTTGAATGAATTTAAAGAAATCTTGATGCCTAAGAAGACATTCAGGAATGACAAAAGAGAAAAATGCAAGATCTGGCAAACCTAATGTCACAATATCATCATATCTGTGGCCTTGAAAGTCAGAGTCAAGTTTTATACTTTAACATTCTCCAAAGAACAAAGTTTTTACACTGCTATGTAGAATAAAAGATTATATTTTTTTTAAAAAAGTTCTTTCCTTGACTGTAAAAAATAAAAAGAAGAAGCTAGGCTGGGTGTGGTGGTAGATATCAGGAGAATTGAGGTTAGAGACCAGTTCCAGCAACTGACAAGGCAGGTGTGGTAGTATTTGTCTGTAATCTCAGCTATGGGGCAAGTAAGAGGATCCTAGTCCAGCCACAGGCAAAAAGCAGAGACCTTAAGTGGAAAACAACTAAAGCAAAAGGGCTGGGGTGTGGCTCAAGTGTTAGAGTGCCTCTAGCAAGCATGAGGCCCTGAGTTCAAACCCCACCAGAAAAATAATGGGGGGGGGCTGGGGTTTGAACAAAAAATTTCTTAACTAGCTCCATTACTTTCAAAGAGTTTAGGATGGCAATAATTTTATTTACAGAATTTGGATTCTGAGTTCTTATGCAATTCAATGTAAATGCAAGAATAAATTTTGTTTTTAAGCTTTGTAGCTTTATCCATGGATTCTCTATCTTTTTAGCCAAGGTCCTGTATTTATTACCAGACCTACTTCAGTGAACCTGGGAGAAAGGGGAAAACTTCAGGAACATGGCTTTGCGGTTAGTCCTGGTGCTGTGAGCACAATTTGGGCTCTGTATCTACTCCCCACTTGCTGAGCAACAGAGGGTTAAACCTCTTTTTCAATATTACCACTCAAATTGCTGTTTACTATCTAAAGTACAGGGTACAGAGTGAACAGAAAGGCACAGGGTCATTATACTTTGGTGGCAAAGGATCTATCTTTTTTTCATTCTATTCAATGCCAACAAGCCATTTATTAAGGGACAAAATTGGGAATTCTCCATTTAACTGGTCTTGAGGACTGTTTTATTTCATTTTCACAACCTGAGGGAAAGAAAGAAGGCTTTACAGATGGAGCCCTTCAATTGTCAAGGTCTTTTGGTGCCCATAGGCTGCTGTTATCCAATGACACTATGCTCATTGTTGAGACAATTGAATTGCATTTCTTCCCTATTCTGAGTTGAAATATTTTAAAATCCTGTCACTGAGGCTGGCTTCATGAAACTGACATGTTTCATTTTGTCAGCCGCAGAAGGAAACCAATTACATGAGATTTTCTGACTGGAGGAATCCCTTGCTTTTATGAAGCTACATTCTTTTCCTTTTTTTTTTTTTTTGTACTGGGGTTTGAACTTAGGGCCTCATGCCTGCTAGACACTTGTTAGGCAGGCGCTCTACCACTTGAGCCACTCCACCAGCTCAGCATTCTATTTCATTTTACCACTCATTCATTCCTTGTGTTGTGCATTGTTCCAACAGTGTGGGCGCTATAGTTCCATATTTTTGTGTGCATGTGCTGTGCTGGGGATGGGACCCCGCTAAGCAAGCCCTCCACCACTGAGCTATAACCCCAGCCCTTATTTATTTTAATCTGTTAATCCAGAACTTTACTCACATGTCAAAGGTGCTTGATAAGTTTTTGTTGAATGAATGAATGCATGTGTGAACTGTTTTTATTTTGTACTAACTATGGCATGATCAGAGGCATGCTCAGATGTATCTAAGCAAATATCTCAGAAAGGAACTTTCTGGCAGGTTGCCCTGGGTTCAATCTCCAGCAGAAAGAAAGAGAGAGAGAAAGAAGAAGAAGGAAAAGAAGGAGGAAAGGGAGGAGATGGAGGAAAGAAAGAAAGAGGGAAGGATGAGGAGAAAGGGGAGGGGAGGGAAGGGAGGAAGGGGAGGGGAGGGAAGGGAAGAAGGAAGGAAGGAAAACAGAAAGGGAAGAGAGAGAGAGAGAACTATGGACTGTAAATACAGTGTATTCTAGAATTTTTTTATGGGCCTGGGGTTTGAACTCAGGGCTTCACACTTGCAAAGCAAGTCCTCTACTGCTTGAGCCACACCTCCAGTCCATTTTGCTCTGGTTATTTTGGAGATGGGTCTCATAAACTATTTGCCTGGGCTGGCCTCAAACAGCAATCCTCCTGATCTCAGCCTCCCAAGTAGCTAGGATTACAGGCTTGAGCCACCAGCTCTGGACTTATTCTAGAATTTTAAAACAAGTCTCTTGGGCTGGAAGTGTAGCTCAGTGGTTAAGCATTTACCTACTATGTGCAAGGCCCGAGGTTGGAGTCTCATTACCACAAGAAAAGAAAAAGAATAAAAAGAAAAGAAAATTCTGGAATAAGGGGAGGGGAGATATGAAAAATCTTAACTGTAACAGCAGGCCAAAAAAGTAGTAGGCTACCTTAGAGACATTCCTTTGAGTAGAAGCCTCAGGGAATACATTTGATATTCAGGAGGCTAAAAACAGAATTTTTAGTTTAGAGGGAAGTCTTGGGTTTCAGATCAAAGGAACCCCTCTTCCTTAGAAACAAAGGTGAGAATGGAAAAGAACATGGAAGAGAAAAAGATGTATGGTGAGATAGATCAAGAAAATGGGCTAAAAGTAGTGTGGAAGAATAGAGGATCCCATAGGATCAGAGTTAGAGAATGAGCTTAAGCGCTATATTAGAAAATCAGATTAAAATTATTAAAATTTGACTAATTGATTCAAAACGAAGAGCAGGCACTTACTATGTAATACTAGTTATCGTTCTGAGTTCTTTTTCTGTTCTATCTTATTTGAGTCTCAATTAACTATTCAAGTTAAAATTTTTATCGCAGGGCTAAGAATGCACAGGCCCTGAGTTTGACCCCAGCAACGCCCCCCCAAATCTCCACTTCCCAGATTTTGCAAACAATGGTTCAAATACATCATATTCAAGACCATACAGATAGTAAGAAATCGAGAGGGAATTCCAACTCAGGAATAATTTAGGTAGTTCCTGGCAGACGTAAAGCCCACACTCTTTCAGTAAAATTAATGAACACAACTTGCATCAGACTGTCTCAAATAACTACAGATGGGCTATAGATTCTACTCTTAACTCCCTCACACTGAGCTACAGTAAGTTTGCAATAAATAAAAGCTCCTGAAATACTATAGAGGAGAGAAATTATACTATTCAGAAGGCATATTTCCTATTTTCTGAAGTTTTAATCACAGAAAAAAATATATATATACATACATACTTCAACTCCTTCCATCTTTTAACCCCTGTATCCCTCAATCTTCTAATTCTAGGAACTAGTTCAACTTAGTTACATCTTATGGGCATGCCCTCATCTCATACATACCCCAGCTCAATGGATTCTAAATGATGGGGAGGGAGTATTGTTCACAACTCTCAGTGCACATCACTCAGAGATCACTGAACCTCACAGCCTTGTCCATGCTCTGATGTCGATTTGTCAATAAATTGTGCTTTTTCTAACATAAATAGCCCATCAACTGTAGGGCCTCCCCCTCTCTTCTTTCTCCACCCCAGAACTTAAAGTCCTTCTAGGTTCTGGATTTTTTACTCTAAACTACAGTTGTCAATACTGAATCACTGGTACCTGGTACCACATCTTCTAGATGCTGACTTCAGTCAGGTACAGTGATGCATACATGTAATCCCAGCTGAGGTGGGAGGATTGTTTAAGTCCAGGAGTTTGAGACTAAACTGGGCAAGATCCTGTCTCGAAAAAATTTAAAAAATAGATAACTGATGTCTACCAGCACTTCTTTTGATTTTATTATTAACAATAATAAAACCAGAGAAGTTTACAAAGTACTGTTTTTTGATATTTTACCCGATCCTTACAACCTTATATACTTGGGCACATACGTTTCTTCTTTTTTTTAAATTGTTGTCAGTTCATGTATTTAATAGGACATCACATCTCATTAACTTTAAGCCTAACTGGACATATAAAATAAAAAGTTAAGGATCAAAGTTAAAAAGTCTAATCTGAACTCTAGAGAATCTTTATTTGCAATAGAGAATGTTGAGTTCCACAGGAGTGTCTTTTCTAATCCAGAAGATTCTTTTCCCCAATCAAGAAGAATCCTACATGATTCCTTGGCAAAAAGCATCTTCTGGTACATGTACTACTTCCACCACCACCACCACCCCCCGCCCCCCGTGCTAGAGATAAAGCCAGGACCTTGCATATACTAGGTGAGCACTCCAGCAGTAAGCCATACCCCAAGCTCGTACTTCTTGTCTTCATTTTAAAGATAAAGAGCCTGAAGAGTTGTGGCTTGTTCTAGAACACAAGGATATTAAGTTAGCAGAGCTCCTTTTTCTGATAAATAGGCAAGTACTCTTTCACCTGCATTCTGACTATCCCTCTGCCATTAACTGTCATACTGGTTGCAGATCTTTGACCTCGAGTCCTCACATGTTTGCTTTTTTACCTTTGCCTCCATGGTTCCATTTCTTAAACTACTGTGCCTTCCTAGCCCCAAGATTCCCAAATTTTAGGGTGAGCCACAATCATCCAGGATGCCCCACAGGATCTGATTGAGTATATTTGGAGGGAGGACTTAAGAACCTCCACTTGAATCCGAGTGAAATGTTTTCAGTGTTCTGAGATAAGGCTATAATTGGATAACCCTCAAAGTAAAATTAAAATGCTGAGGGATTCTTCAGGGTGAGCATTATGTTGCCTTGAGTTACAGGGTTCTTACACAGTGTGAAATGAATAACACGGGACGTTCAATCAACACACTTGTTCCCTGCAATAAAATGTCAACATTTCAAGACTTCTTTTCAAAAGGCTGAAGATTCCTTCTTTCCACACACAATCCTGTTTAAAAGGAATTACAGCTGCTCCTACTTTAAGAACTGACACTTCCAAATCTGTCTAAAAATATTTAAAATGAACAAAGTGCAGCTATAGTTATATATGCAGTTGTGTAGAACAAATCCATCACCTTCAAAATCATGAGCCTGATTAATTAAAGCTGGAAAAAAACCCTATACAGACTATGAAGGGAATTTTAACCATATAGGCAATGAAAGAAATCACACAGGGAAAAATCAATAGATTTAGACCACACAAAAATTGAAAAAGTAGAAGTTCAAAAGGCATGATTAAACAAGAAAACCTAAAAGTCAAGCCACAAACTGGGAAAATATTTGCTATAAACACTGAAAAAGGAATGTAGATTTGAACTATAAAAGGCACACAAAAGTCAAAAGAGGAAACAGATAAAGAACAAGAATATACCTTAGGCACATTCAATAATTTATGTTATAATTTATATTATTATTATAAAATCTCCACTCTACCGCTTCAGCCACACTGTCAGCCCTTTTAGATTTTTTTATATTGTTTTGAAATACGGTCCTGCTAACATTGCCTGGGCCATGAGATAGGGTCTCACATTTATGCCTGGGGCAGCCTATCCAGCAATATCCATATTTATATTTTTCACATTGCTGGGATGACGGGCTTACACCACCATGCCTAGCTATGAATTGAGATAGGGTCTTGCTAACTTTTTGCTCCAACTGGCCTCCAACTGCAATCCTCCAGACCTCTGTCTTCTGAGTAGAAGTGAGCCACTGTGTGCCACTATGGTCAACATTGTAAAGCAGTAGTGATACATGCCATTTTGTCAATCGAATTAAGAATGTTTAAATAAAAATAATTGAGATAGAGTTCAGTGAAATGGACTGCTGGTAGGTCGGTAAATTAGTGTAAAATTTTTTTAACAATTTGAAATTTCTTATAAATGTTTTTCAAAAAAACAACACATACTTAAACCCAGTAAGTTCCTTTCTCAGATTCTAGTCTAATGAAATAATAAGCAATTCAGGCAAATGGTTAAGTACAAAGTTATTTTAAGGGGAAAATTAGAATCAAACTGCACAGGTCACAATGTTGTGTAGCAATTTAAAGTGGCATTTTCAAGTATTTAATAGCATTTTAAATGTTTCAAATGTAAGGACACTTTGAAAAAGCAAGATAGAACATTTTATGTATTATATGATCCCAATTTTCCTCTAAAGTATTTTTATATGTACATAAAAAGCTGCAAATAAATACATCAAAATGCTAACAGCTGTTATCTCTGGGCATTGAGATTTTTATTTTCCTTTTAATACTTTTTTGTGCTATCGATTCTCTAAAATGACCATATGTTACTTTTATAATAAAAAATGCAATAAAAGGTATTTCAAAAGTCCATCTGAAAGCATAAAAAAAAGGAAAAGTTGTCAACTTAATTAATTTATAGTTTGCAAGTGACAGAGAACACTTACCATTTGTTTCTGTAGCAGGCACTGGAATCCATTTATGGAATGCCAGTGACCTTATAGTCTCAAGACAACTGCTTATCTGTCTCCTAACTGAAAGAGGAGGATGTGGAGAAAGACAAGTCTCCTGGGAACAGATGTCTGAAGGGAGATAAAACAATTTTCAGGATAAAGTAAAAGGAAAATTTTACTAACAATACTTATTCTAAATTTGTTCCAATTTAGGACTTTCAGACCAAAACATTTCTCCTGTACAAACTGGTATACCAATTGATGTACATAACTAACACCATAAATATTTATAAGCTGTCTTTTCTTAGGAGAAGGGGTGTTGGTGATAGGACCCAGGGCCACAAGAGTGCAAAGCAAGTGCTCTACCACTGAGCTACATCCCCAGCCTCTATGAGTCTTTTTAACTTAATAGCAAAAGCTCCCTCCAAAACTTTAAAATTGTGATCATATGAGAAATGTCTCATAGTCCATCCTTGAAAGTTGCATGGTTGGGTACGAATTAATTTTGATAATAAAAAGACTGAAAAGGAAAGGACTATGATACTTGATTTAACCCAGTAAAGACCAAATTTGCATGAGAAAATACCAAAGAATGCCATGCATCCATCTTAAAGTACTATTGATAATGGTTGATAGAGAAATGGAATACAGAAATAATTCTAGTACACTATCTACTTGAATACTCAACTAGAACCCAAATTGCTTCACATTAAAATCAGCATGAGAAATGGCCCTTTCTAGGTTGCTGGGCAAACAAAAACAAAATGGAGTTCACTTGTGGTGATTAGAAATGGAGGCAGAACCCAGCATTTCTCTCAGATCCATAGGAGGTCATTAATTGACCATTCCATACTCAAAGTGGGGCAGGGCAGGTATTTGACTTGGTGAGTTTAATTCTCCATACTTAAAAGGATGAGCTAGGGATTTAACTCAATGAAAGGGTGTTGAGTGCTTACAACAGGCAGGAGGCCTGAGTGCCATGCTCCATCCTCATGGGCAGAAACAAAAAGACTGACAGCCTACAGGGAAAGGCAGATAGTGTGACATGGGAAGAGGAGAGTACTCAAATAACAAAAAAGAAAGGGTGAAAGACCTAAAAGAGAGAGATTTGTCTACTTTATTTCAACAGATATTCATTGAGCCAGGCATTTTGCAGGTGCTGCAAATACCCAGAAAGAGGACCTTGCCTAAACAATTTCATGGTTTAGTAGGGATAGATGTGTGAATTAAAAAAGACAGTCAGCCAAGTGCCAGTGGTTCACGCCTATAATCCTAGCTACTCAGGAGGCAGAGATCAGGAGGATGGAAGTTGGAGGCTAGCCTGGGCAAAATGTGAGAACCTATCTAAAAATACCCAACACAAAGAAAATGCTGGTGGAGTGGCTCAAGTGGCAGAGAACATTCGTGAGACCTTGAATTCAAATAAATAAATAAATAAAAATTAAAAAGGACTGTCAAATCCTATGTTCTAGTAAAAGTTCTGGCAGACAATTCAGTCTCTTCACATCTCATCAAATACTTATTTGCTCTATTATGTTCCTGGATTTAGAAACTACAGATACAAAGACCAATAAGAAAGGGTCACTGCCCTTAAGGAGTTTATTGTAGTCTAGCTGGGCGAGTAGACAAATCAACAACAACAATAGCAATGAGAACTATGTGTAAGATGTTATAAGAATGCAGACAGAAGCATTAGCTCTGCCTGGAGGGGCTGGAAAGTCATCCCCAAGGGGATGACATTTAATGTGGGATTTAGGATGGTTAGGGATTTGCTGAGTGAAGAAGGAATGTGAAGGCAGGCCTCACAGATGGACATCCGTAAATGAAAAGAGACATTTTTGATTAACACTATGTACCTTCTTTTTACACTTTACTAAAATATGTTTTTGCTACCCAAACTTTATATAATAGAATAACTTAAAAGAATCTTGATCAGTACTTGATTAATTTTCTAACTCACCTAATTGTTTTACCAGTCTCTAAATGTACCCATGATATATACCTAAGACTAGGCCAAAGTGAATTTTCTCTGAATTTTCACATGAGGATACCAAGGCAAAGTGACTTTCTCAATGCCACATTAATAGTAAGTGACCAAGACAGACTTAAAGTTCTGATTCTCTCCTGAGCATGTTTCCCATTCTATCCCCCTAACCGGATTATTTGAGATGGATGATTTGTTTTGGCTGGAATACATAAGGGAATGTGAAAGCTGAGGGTGGGATGAGAAATGGCAGCAGAAAATCTGTAGAATGTTCCACTATTTTGCACGTTGATTTGCATTTGGTATCAGAATAGGAGAATTAATTTCTTTTTTTTGTGCCTTACCAAGAAGATTCTGAAACAGGTATAGTAACGACTTTTCCTTGATTTTTATATTTTTTCTTGTACTGGGGGTTGACCTCAGGGCCTCGCACTTGGTAGGCAGGTGCTCTACTGCTTGAGCCACATCTCCACACTTATGATAACTTTTTAAAGTTTTTTTAAAAGCTTACGAGCCTATAAAGTTGGGGGAGCAAGGAATTAAAAGTGCCTCTCAATACAGCCTTTTTTTACTTGCGATTAATTTAAAACATGAATCATAAATATTTATCCTAGTTTCACAGAAGAGACACCAGAACCAAATCAATGACAAGAGAACAGCTGTTTGAAGCAAATATGGACAGGAGTACCAAGTAAAAAACAACAGCCTTCACCTTGTATCATGGCTATATTGTGTTAGGATATTACATGCTTTCAGACTCCAATAAACAGTGCCAAAATCTGCATGAAACTTGAAAACTCATTACTTATAAAATTAAATCTCATTAAATGATGTGTAAGTGTGTTAGGTAGTATTACAACAGAAAAGGAAGTATTTTGCAGTAGAGTTGTTAAGTAGTACAATCATTTGTTGGTCAATCATGGGATTGGCATTAAGCCTTCAAAGCAGTAAGTGAAATGGTCTATCTTAGTAAGGAAGTGGAAAAGAAGTGGACGCTGTATTGAGGTTGAAAATGTTGGCTTTAAGTTTTTTGATGTTTAAGCAAATCTTAAGTTTCTACTGGGATATCAAGCTATTGTGATTAATGGAATGGTTTTTCATCAAAATAACTGAAAACAGAAATTAGCAATGCACATGGCACTATCGTTTTATATAGTCTTTAAATAATGGAGAAACTGCTAATGGCTATGCATTTCTTAAATTTAGGTAATATTTCAAGCTTTCATGGATGTTATAAATTATGTACCAATTTTCCTTTTGGAAATGAAATTTGTACTCCTAATTATTAGCAACAAGCTATAAGACATTTGGAAAAATTACAGTACTATAAAAGCATTCAATTAGCCCAATTTTCTGACTCTGCACTTTGGAGCCTAAGCTGTTCAAACCTTAAGAGGATTTTCTTCCTCCACAAAAATGTTGAGTTGATATAAATATTCATGAAAGTATTGATTTATTTTTTGAAAAAAATTATAGTTATTCAAAATGAAAATAAAGCATATAAAAGACCTTAGTATTCTAAATCAATTCTGGTAAAAAGAATGATATACACTACTCTTTTAAGTATTGCAAGACAAATTTAAAAGAAGAGCCCCGGCAACTGGTTCTAGTTTTGCACATCTATTCTGTGGTTCGTGGAGTTTCAATACATAATCATAAATTGCAGGGAGCTGGAGAGGCTGGTAGCATATTCAGAATCAAGGGAGTACTGCATGCTGGAGATGTAGCTCAGTGGTAGAGCGTGGGTCTAACACACTCAGGACCCTGGGTTTGATTCCTGGCATCAAAAATAAGTGCATACATAATAAAGGAAGTAATCTTAATCCTTGGCAATCTATTATCTATGTTTCTCCCTTTGGTGGGTTTTCTGTTCTGAAAAGCATAGAGATAGAGAGGAGAAAAAGGGGGCATGGGGGGGAGAGGGAGAGAGAGAGAAAAAGAGAGAGAGAGAGAGAGATGATTTTTTGTGGTACTGGGGATCAAATTTGGGGCCTCCTGCTTGCTAGGCAGACACTCTACCACTAAAGTCACACTGCAGTCCTTTTTGTGTTGGTTATTTTTGGGGGGGGTCTGAGGTTTGAACTCAGGGCTTTGGGCTTGCAAAGCAGGCAATCTACTGCTTTAAGCCACACTTTCATTCCATTTTGTTCTGGCTATTTTGCAGATGGGGTTTGGAACTAATTTGACCATGCTAGCCTCCAACTGCAATCTTCCTAATCTCAGCCTCTAAGTAGCTAGGATTACAGATGTGAGCCACTGGCACCTGGCTGCATTGGTTACTTTTGAGATAAGGTCTTGCTTGAGATAGGCAGTCCTGGACTACAATCCTATTTGTGCTTTCCCAGATAGTTTGGAATGACAGAAACACATCACTGCACTGTTGGTTGAGATGGAGTCTCACAAACTTTTTTTTTCTGAGATTGTCCCGGAACCTCGATCCTCCCCATCTCAATCTTCACAGTTGCTAGAATTACAATCATAAAAGTTAATATTTACACTAATCCAGTGCTACTGTCATTTTAATGGTTAGTACCGGTTTCAATCAAGGTAAAAAGAAGAAGTAGAAGGAGGAGAAGGAAGAGGAAAAGGAGGAGGAGGAGGAGGAGGAGGAAGAAGAAAAAGGAGGAGGAGAGAAAGGATAAATAGGACTAGAATTTATTTCTCAGATTTGATAAAGAGACAAATCTTCACTTTCCTATAACAGAAGAGAAAGAATCTAGTACCCTCAAAGGTAAGGTAAGGGGGAAAGGAGAATTAAGGAAGCGAAGCAAATTAAGTCTTCCGATGACCTGACAAGGGAGCTCTTTGTAGACAATGAATTTTTCCTAATGATGTGAATAATTTACTTCAGCCTCCTAAAATAATATATTGAATTTCATGCTGCTTAGTGTTAGAATTATAAGATAGTAGACTTAAGGAGCAGTTCAAATAAAAGATCTTTGCATTGTGTGATCTGTCAGAGAACCGGCTCCAAAAACAAAAAGAAAAAAACTTCTCTTCCCCTCTGCTGAGGTGCTATTCGGGTTTCCTTTATGTTATCTTGCTTCCCTCTCAAACTCTTATCTTGGATTAGATCCTTAAAGCTTAGATTTTGCATTTCCTTTGGCAATATACTCCTCCCACTTTTTACACTCAACCTATTGTTTCATTGTTTGTTGAGTCTCACTGTGTTGCCCAGGTTGGTCTCTTAGTGCTGGGCTCAAGCCATCCTCCTGCCTTAGCCTCCCCAGCAGCTGGGCCTGCAGGCGCTTGCCACTGGTAGATGTTCCCTTATTGTTCACTTCACAGGAAACTGACAGCTGGAAGTAACTCCACCCTACTACATGGCTTGAATTATGTCAGTGTCCTGGGTATACATCATTACCTTGTACACTTAAAAAGTCACCATTACAATTGAAAAATATAGAAAGAAAATCAAAATCCTTAAAAAAGCCACCTGTTAAAGTAACTTTATAAAAGAATTTAGAAAGAGTCAAAAGATTAGGGCAAGTCATTTTGTTCCTGTAGGCCTGTTTTACTAATCTATAAAGTGAGGAAGGGCTGGAGGTGTGGTTCTGAGTTCAAAACCCCAATTCAACACGAGGAAAAAAGAGAGATAGAGAGACAGAGCAACAGAAAGAGAATATTAAAGCAAGGGAGAGGATCTATCACATTTCTTCTAATACAATAATCTAATTATCTGATTATCAAATTACTTTACTTTTTGATGCTTTAGGAGCATCTATATTCAATAAAATTAGAAGAAATATCAGCCACGTGCTTTGGGTGTTTAGGTGGTACTGGGGTTTGAACTCAGGGCCTTACATTCCCTAGTCAGGCACTCTGCCTCTTGAGCCACTCTACCTGCCCTTTTTAAAGTTGGGTATTTTTTGAGATAAGGTCTCCTAAACTACCTGCGTTGGCTGGCTTCGAACCATGATCCTTCTGATCTCTGCCTCCCAAGTAGCTAGAATTGCAGGTGTGAGCCACCAGCGCTGGGCTAGTGTTTTTCTTTACAGACATTTATTTTAGAATATATTTAATTTGCTTAAAACTTCCCCTTCATAATGATGTATGTGATCTATATGTCAGAGTTCATCAGGTAGTACAAACTGAGGTGTAACTGCATTTTCTGGAAAACATGATAAATTATGCTTCTGTCTCTATTCTGCCAAGTGGGCAGTTGAAAATCTGTTGTTTGGTATTTGGAACAAATGACTGGCTTGGACTGAGGCATAGTTAAAGTGTTTTCCCACCAAGTGTAAGGCCACAAGTTCATTCTGTAGTACTGCAAAAACAAAACAAAACAACAAAACCCAAACAAACAAAAAACCCTCAAATAACTGGTTTGACAAACCTTTCACTAAAATTGTACTAAATTTTGTACCCTATAGAATACAATCTGAAAATAAAACACTCTTTGCTCTTATTCTTCTTAGTACTCAAACATCTATATTATTATAGCCAGGCTTCATCTAAAAACTAGTAAGGAGCTGGGGGCACAAGTCAAGTGGTAGAATGCTTGCCTATCATAAAAATATTACCAAGTAGTAAGGTAGAATTATTCTTCTGGTTGCCTTTGGCATAAATTGCTATTACATGGATCCATTACTTACTCCTCAAAACTGAGTTTCATTTGATGAAAACAACATGGGTAGAATTTTGAGGAAATAAATGCATACTATTATACACAGCTAAAAATAGATTAGCCATGAGTATAATGTCTTAGCCTGTTTGTGTTGCCATAATAAAATATCTTAGGTTGGGTAATTTAGGAAGAACAGAAATTTGTTATTCACAGTTCAAAAGGCTGGGAAGTTCAAAATCAAGGCAACAGCAGATTCCATGTCAGGTGAGGGCTCTCTGTAGCATAGATGGCACGCACCGTCAGGTGTCCTCATCTGGCAGACAGGCAAGGCAGCTCTCTGGTGCCTTTTTATAAAGACACTAATCCCATTCTCAACCTCCCAAAGACCCTTCTTTCTAATATTATCACCTGGGAAGGTTTTAGCATATAAATTTGAGGGGTGAGTGAGATATAAATGTGCCTGGTTATCTAGGAAATTTACTGCCATTGGGCTAATTTTCCATGGAGATGAGAAGAAAAGCAAAGTCATCAGCAGTGCTCCCATCTGTGCTACTTAGGATAAAAGTACAGTATATAGTTCCTGTAAAATCCTATGACTCTGATCACAGCCAGTAGTGTCAGACATGAGATGGAATCATCTCCCCCCACCAACACACTCCAGCCGCTGCATCACTAACCAAAAGCTATTTCTTCTGTAAGCCTTACTTTTCTCACCTGAAAAATGGGAGAGTTAATAGCATTACATGAGACAACATCTACAAAATTCTAGAAGGAGCCATGTCATATAAAAGTAACTCAATAAGAAGCAGTGATAGTAGTTGTCATTTACTCTCCACCCCCAATAGAATTTTGCCATTACTATCACACTCAAATTTGAAAGGGGAAAGAGTGTAGATAGCCATCTGCCAGTTGTTTGGCATTGAAGATTGTGAAGACCTAGGATTGTGATAAGGAGTGCTACTTTCTATTTTAATCTATTCCATATCTTCAGTCATGAACCACTTCTTAGCTAAATGCCCCTTTTAGAATATACAGCTCCATCCAGGTGCCAAGACTACACTGAAGTAAGCAGAGAAATCCAGACAGGGCTTGGCAAAGTATAACCTCCAGCCCCATCTGTTGCTGCCTGTTCTCAAAGTTTTATTGGCACACCACTATGCTCATTTGTTTGTTTTCTTTTTCCTCTCTTTTTTTCTTTTGGTGGTACTGGGGTTTGAACTCAGGGCCTCATTCTAACCCCTGAGAAAATATTCTTTAGTAATTTGATCTTGTTTCACATGATGTTATTTCCATAGGACTCTCAAATTATTTTTTAGTTTTATCTTACTTTTTGGTGGTTACTGAGAGTTGAACTTGGAGCCTTTTGCTTGCAAGGTAGGTACTTTACCACTTGAGCCACACCCCTAGCTCATTTTCCATTGGTTGTTTTTGAGATAGGGTATCATTTGTTATTGCTGTTTTGTTTTGTTTTGTTTTTTCCTAGGTCCGCCTGGACTGCAATCCTCCTATTTGTGCTTCCTCGCTTAGCTGCAATGACAGGCACATACTACCGCCCCCAGCTATTGGTTGAGATAGGGTCTTGCAAACATTTTGTGCAGGCTGGCCTGAAACTGCAATTCTTCTGATCTTCTCTGCCTCCCAAGTAGCTAGAGTTACAAGTGTGAGCCACCTGTATGCACCCTGCCTTTTGAAACATTTTAAAGTTTAGTGAGGTTTAGTTGCAGTCTTGCTCCATTCCATCCATTAAATGGGATTTATTCTACCATAATGCTGGCCAGTATGTCAAAGGGAAAGGCTCTCTGTGTGACAGTTTTATTCTATTTGCACCCTTGTTCAAGTGACATGATGACACTGATAAACCAGTGACAGCATTCTTGGTGCTGAATTATCAAAGAGATATTTGTTGATTCCAAAGGAAACTTTGTATCCTCAATCTTTCTTTGACACTTCCTAAGGAAACTTTCTGTTATTTAGACCAAACGTCCAAATAACTTTAGAATTGCAAGTTATAAAAACCATTCTAACTGGTGGAGTGCCTCAAGTGGTAGAGTGTCTGCTTAGTAAGTCTGAGGCCCTGAGTTCAAGCCCCAATACAACCTAAATACATAAATAAATAATAAAAAATAAATAAAAAATTTTCTATGATTAAATACTTAGACCAAGTGTGACTTGGTAACTTAAATCTTTCTAAAAGTGTCAAAGGAGCAATATATCATCTTTTGGTATCCTGTTTCTGGCTTATTTGCTTTAAAATGTTTTTTGTAATGTTTAAATTTCTTGTGGTAAATTGCTTTGTCCATTTTTCAATGCCAGTGGCAAACAAGGGAACATCCTGACCCAGAGATGGATGCTTTTATCTTCCATAGTTTGGTTTGCTGTAATTTTGGATCCTTTCTCTACTTGTTTTCTGCCATCACATGTCACAGCCTCATTATTATGGTTTTCCTTGTGCTTTTATGCACTCTAATTCTGTCAAAATCTCTCTCTTTAAAAAAATAACAGCTTTAGTGGGACATAATTCTGATACCATATGGTTCATTCACTTCAATGGTACAATCCAGTGGTTTTTCATAAAGCTGTGCAACCAACACACAATTTTTTCAGGTGATTCTCATCACCCCCCAAAAGTACTATTCCTTATCTGTTTTCTTTTTTCTGGTGGTGCTAGAGTTTGAACTTAGGGCCTCACACTTGCTAGGCAGGCATTCTATCGCTTGAGCCATTCTGCCAGCCCAGGAATCCCATTCCTCATCAGCAGTAACTCCCTATTTTCCTCCAACTCTCCTCCTCCCCAGCCCCTATCAACCATGAATTTCCTTTTTTGTACATTTCATATAAATGGAATCATATAATATGTGGTCTTTTCTTTCAGTTAGCATTATGTTTTCAAGGTTCATCCATGCTGTAACACTGTCAATCCCTTTTTAAAGTCACATTTTGCATATTTAGTAGACACATACTCAAATACTTAATGATGTGAATTCTTGGGAGAATAGATAGTGATAGTATTTTAAAATGTATATATTTGTTCTCTTTCTGTTTTACACACACACACACACACACACACACACACACACACACCCTGAAACTCCTAAATTCACCAAAATCTGGTCTAACGTAGTCAAGAATTATACAATCAATATAATTGACTGACCATGTCTGTTTCTTTAGTGGTGTGGAGAATCATGGAATGATTTGAAATGTGCTTTACAATTTATTCTGAAGGATCTTTAGTATACTACTTTTAGCAGACCCTTCTCATCAGAAACCTCCAATATTTGAAATAACATTATGATGAAATTTTAAGTTGAATATTTCACCAAAAAGAATGCATCATAGCCAGACAGACACACAAAATAATGAAATTAAGATGTGTATTCGAGCTAGTGTACCCACTTACCTTAACATCCTTGTAGTTTACAGGTATGTTTACATTTCTTCTAAAAGCAAAATGTCACCTGCACAATTAGTGATGTAGACTTCATGAGGAGGGATTAGTAAGATCATATCTAAAGTAACTCAAACTTTCTGCAACCAAAAGCAAGACTTTCTGTAGCTTATGGTTCAATTACTGTAAGTCACAAGTCTGTTTGGTGTTAAGGTAAGTACAAATATAGTCCCTCCCCCTACTCTTGATATCCATGGGAGACTGGTTCTGGGACCCCTGCAGATACTAAATTCTGTAGATGCTCAAGTACCTTATATAAAATGGTATCCACAGCCTCCCACTGTCAGTTTAATCTAGTGGACCTGAAGGAGGGGGTGCCAGAAGACTGTCTATATTTTTCCTTTTTAATGGATTAAATAGACAGGATCTCAATCATTCTTTCCCATTGATGTTATCAGTGCACCTTTATTTTAGGTAAATCTTAAGCTTTTTTGTGGTACTGGGGTTTGAACTTGAACTCAGGATCTTATGCTTGCTAGGAAAGTACTGTACCACTTGAGCCACATCTCCAGCCGAAACTTTAAGCTTTTGATTTGTAGCTAGAAAAGTAGGAGCTCAGAAAGGCAGCCCAATTCTAGGAACTAACTTGAAAAGTTTCCCATTTTGTTTTCTTCCCAGGAACAGGATGTTTTTCATTTCTATTTAACTTTTTGAAGTTTTGTTCATCTTTCCAAGTCTCCCAGAGTCTCACTGCACAAAAGATGCCTTCTCTGGGCCAGGTGCGGGTGGCTCAAACAAGTAAGTCTAGGTACTTGGGAGGTGGAGATTAGTAGGATCATGGCTGGAGGCCAGCCCAGGCAAAAAGTTCATGAGACCCCCATCTCAAATGATGGCTGGACTAGGTGGCTCACCTGTCATCCCAGATAAATAAGGAAGCACAAATAGCAAGATCAAGTCCAGCCCAGCTTGGGAATAAAGCTAAACCCTATCACAAAAGTGGCTAGAGCACCTACCTAGCAAGTACAAGACTCTGAGGTCAATCCCCAGTATCACCAAAAAGAGAAAAAAAAAAGGATGACTTTTCTCCTTTTCTGACTACTTCAGTCCTATCATTCACTCTCATTTTTATCATAATTCCTGCAGCATCTCTTATATATTCTATTTGGAAATGTTTTGTCTTTCTTTCACTTATATAGATTTTGCTATTGAATTAGTACTAGATTTGATTCCTTCTGTGTTAAGACCATGCTTTTTCTATGCTGCTTATAACACTTAATTCAAACCTAGAGGGCTGGTGGAGTGGCTCAAGATGTAGAGCAGCTGCCTAGCAAGTGTGAGGCCCTGAGTTCAAACTCTAGCACCACCAATAATAATAATAATAATAACCAATGCTAGAACCTAATAGGCACCTAAAAGAATACTAATTGATTATTTATTTATTGCGATAGGGTCTCTATATATAGCCAAGGCTGGCTTCAAACTCATGATTCTCCTGCTTCAGCTTCCTGAATTCTGAGATTACAGCTGTGTGCCGCCTTGCCAGATACTTAATTGTACTTTTAACAGACAGCAAACTCAGGGGAAACACTGTGTTTGAGACAATTTTGAACATGTCTAGTGATGATAGACATAGATTGGATTGACAGAATAGAAGGTTAATGTTGATTATATATGTCTTTATGCTAGTAAATACATATTAGTTGAATTTTTGTTTTTTATTCTTTTTTTCAACAAGTAAAGATGGGAAATAATGTTGGACAAGTCACAGAAGTTTCTTTATAACAAAATGTTTATAAAATAATTGGCCTACCTTGGCAGACTATTCACCTTCATGGTAACTTCTGAGACTTGAACAATATTTCACAAGTGCCTATTCAAGGAATCAGCATTTGTGTTTTACACATGTATTCATTTGAGTTGGAAATATGAAAAACATTCCTCATTTAGTAAACAATGGGAATAACTGTTCAAATTTTTATTCTCTGGATCAAAAAAATTTTAAGAATTTTCCAGGTTTGCCAACATTTCCTCCAAGCCTAATATCTTAAGAATAAAAGAAAACACTAAAATTACATGTAATTTTAATAAAAATTGGCTTAACATGTGGAACAAAAAGAATAATCAAGGATCTAGCCAAGATCTAAAGAGCATAACATGGAATAGAATTATCATATAAGCCATAAGATGAAAGAAAAAGTAAATGAGTTCCTGGAAATAAACTGATAGACTAAGTGAAAATCAAATACTGGTAAAACAATTAGGTGAGTTAGAAAATTAATATTGATGAAGATTATGTTAAGTTATTCCTTCTATTATGTAAAGTTTGGGTAGCAAAATCATATTTTAGTAAAGTATAAACAGAAGGGTTTTTTAAATTACTTTTAAAAAATTTTGAGATGGCACCTTGCTAACTCAAAATCTTCCCGTTTCAGCCTCCTGAGTGCTGGGACGTAGGTACACACCACCATCCCCAGATTTTAAAAGTAAGTTTTATTTATTTATTTTTGTTTTACTTATTTAATTAATTTTTTTTATTACGGGATGTTTCAAAATGTGAATTAAAAGGATACTGACAGGGCTGGAGGCATGGTTCAGGTGAAGAGAGCCTGCCTAGCAAACATGAGGCCCTCTTAGTTCAAACTATAGTATCGCAAAAAAAAAAAAAATGGCCAGAGATAAAATCTAAAGTAGAATTTGGATCTTCCTATGATGTTCAAGGAGATCAGGAAAAAGAAATGCTTTCAAAATTTTGTGATACTGATTTTTAGTTATTTATTACAAAACCATGCTGGATTGAAAACTGGAGATGGAAGGAAAGGGTAAAAACTCTTAGATTATTGATTCGCAAGGTCTGTGGGAGACCTATATATAACTTTTTGTTGCTATTGTTTTACAAGAATAGACCTATAAAATAACCATTAGTTCAACAAACATTTACTGAACTTCTACGTGCCTGACACTATGCAAGGCTCTGTTGGATTAATTCGAGCCTATAATCTGCCTAGAAACAGCTGGAGGGGACCCTGAAGATCACCTGTGCAGACTTTTTTATACAAACAAGTTAACTCTCAACTTTGGGTTACTTTGTAAATGTTCCTGTGTTAAATTGATAGTGTGAAAGATCATAAAGAAATGCAGTCTAAATTGGGCTTAGAGTCTAGGCTTCTCAGAGCAATTATGAACATACCTTTTAGATTTGCAGCAACATAAAGGTAACTTAGTTATATCAAATTGACTATCTTAATAGCACTCATTAAAAAGTTCTACCTGGATTATACTGTTGGGCTTGTTTAACAGGAATCTCAACCAGAATTCAAATAGGTGCTTTCTGTGCTTAAGGCAGGCTTTACCTGCTAGAAAGTTACTGAGGCAACAAGAGGCAGTGCTATCATCCTGCATCTTGGAAGTATATACCACCTCACTAGTATTAAAAAAATGGCATTTGACTAATTTTTTTTTTTAGTTTCTGGAGATGTATCCCAGGGCCTTGGCACATGCTAGGCAAGCGCTCTACCACTGAGCTACACTGCCAGCCCATTTGACTGAATTCTGAAATCTACAATGGTGATGGACTTTTATTAAAGTAAAGATTCTATTAATAAGAAGCAGGCACATGTAAACAGCATATAAACACATGTATTTTGACTTAATTTAAATTCTAGAACTTGTCCGGTGTCATGGCTGTCATCCCAGCTACTCAGGAGGTAGACATCAGAGAATGTCAGTCAGAGGTCAGCTTAGGCAAAAAGCCTGAGATACTAATTGAAAAATAAACCAAAGTGTGGCTCAAGTAGTAGAGCCAAACACAAGGTCCTGAGTTCAAACTTTGGTACAGCCAATTTTTTTTTCTATAATTAAAAAAAATAAACTAAAATCAAATACTTTGTTGTATGAGATGTGTATACCTGTCTTGGAAAACTTGCACAAACCCTTCATGCTATTGCTAAGTCTGTAATTTAAGTTTAAAAGCAGGTGAAAACTCTTCAATAGTGAATGACACAGTAAAAGGTAGAATGAAGTACCCTCTTTAGTGTATCTAGAGATTTTGTATAAAGAATTCTAGTAACCATTTTAGATCCTATTTAGTAATCTCATTTTAGATCCTATTGAAAACATATATGTCAATGCATTGCATGTTTAACTCAACACCAACATGCTGAAGTCAGTATTTTTTGTGCTGACTCAAATCTAATCCAGTACAAAATTTCTTATAACAGAACTTCAATGTTTCGGAAAGCACGATTGCCCTCTCCTTTCTTTTTCACCTTACTGTGCCTTTCATAAGTTCTGCCACTTGGTTAATCATTAATTAATATTTAACAAGGCTTTTCCCCAGTGCCAAGTCTTTCTCTGCTAGTCTACCTTTAGGCAGTATATAAACTCTCCACTCCTCATTTAAGCCCTGGCACTCACTACAGATTAATTCCTCTAAGGAAATTCATAGCAGCTGATCAAGTGGGGGCTCCTTTACAAGAACATTCAATTTTGAAGCTTCTCTGAATTTAGTATTTTTCCTGGTGCATGCAAAATGGGCCTTAACTGAACCAATTTAAAGTTTTGTCAAAACTTCCCAAGCATACATTTCCTGAACAAAAATGATTATGATTAGAGCTAGACTTTTTCTTCTACAGCTGTCCCACAAACCAATCTCTTGACTGGATGCTGTAGAATACCTACAACTCTGGCCCACAAACCCATTTTGAACCTACGATGAGCCAAAGGATAGGAATGAAGATAAGGAGGGGAAATCTCTGTGTGTCAGGTATGACATGGAAGCAGAGGAGACAAAATGGTACGCTGGGGAGCAGTAGCATCTCTAAGTTTCCTCTGGTTAAAGGAGACAGATGAGAACTGATACCCATTTCCAGCCAATCCAAGTTACTTCCTCGACCTCTCCTCTCAGCATGGACAAACCTCCTAGACAGGTGATTTTAGCTACCAGTTCATTTGGCTAGAGGCCAAAGGCAAGAGGGACTTACCCTGCCTATTCTGGCTCCCTTGACTTCTTAAAGAAAGGGATGAGCCTGGTGTGGTGGTGGTGCACGCCTGTAATTCCAAAACTCGGGAGGTTGAAGCAGAAAGATCAAGAGTTCCAAGCCAGTGAGACCCTGTTTCAAAACAAACACAAACAAAGAAAGGGACAATAGGTGAGGTTCCCTTCAGCATCCTTTGGCACCTGAGCTGATGTGAGCTGATGTGAGCAGATGAAGCCAGTCCTGTTCCTCTTCAAGAGTGCAGGAAATACTGCACCTATCCCCACCCTAGATCCAAGTGGATGACGTTCAAACTTTTTCCGACATTACCATCTTTACATTTATTCTACAAGATTTTTTGAACATGTACTCCAAGTCAGGTACTGTGGACTCCTAACTTCTTAGCCCAGGTAGGAAGAGGAAAATCAGGCCATGGGGACCAGTCTCCGCTCACCGCCAAAGAGTTACAGCTCCCATCCCTCCCAAGTGCCCATCCCTGTGTCTATCCTCTCAGCTCCCCAACCCAGTTGATATGACAGGCCCGCGGTCCAATCCTCTTCCTGGTTCCCAGGCCGATTGCTAGCACCACCCGAGCCAATGGCGGCGGCCGAAGGGCGGAGGGGGCTGGCAGGAGGGGAGGGAGCGCTGGCTTTAGAACCGCAGCCGCAGAGATTCCGAGGGCAGAAGTTGCCTGAGTGCGTCGATCGGAGGCTGTCCGGCCAGACCCGGATCTCTGCGACTTTACGTAAGTACTTTGTAGCGCTGGCCGGCCAAGGGGAGCGGGTTTCCTGGGCGTAGGCAGGAGTGGGTCCTGGGGAGAGCATCTCCCGGAACCTCAGCAGGAACGTGCCTTGCACCAGGGGACGGGGGTTGGGCAAAGGGAGAGATCAAAGAAATTTCAGTCGGAGCACTTGGGCACCGTTGCGTAAATTCGCCACCAGAATGGGTGAGAGTGACAGGGGTTCCTCCTTACCACCGCTGGAAGCACTTTTTTGGTGATCTTCACTATAGAAGGCGGTGTTTTCTCTATAGTTGCTCTTAACTTGTTGCCCACCTCGGACTGAAGTCCTTGTCGCCAACTCTTGTCCCGATCCCCCTCCCTGGCGGCGGCCCCGAAGTGGAAACTGGGCGCCTAACTTCCCTCCGCCGTCCTTCTCCAGCTACTGCCATTCCCCTCCCTCCCGCCCGGACTCTGGAAAACCCGGAGCTGCAGCCCATGATGCCCATAGCTCCCGTTGCTCCGCTCCGAGTGACCCAGCGGGTTAGTGGCGACCCTGAGGTTCTGAGCGGGCGAGGCGGGGCCGGGGTGCGGTGGCCCCGGGATGTCTCCTCGCTTGGGCTGCCCACCTTCCGCCTGCTTCCCACCCTGGCGATTTCCCGAGAGCGTCGCGACCGCAGCGCGTCTCCCTATGAGTAAGCACTTTTTTTCTTTCAGTAGCAGGACATCTCTGGGCCAGAAGGGCAGAACCTTTCAGTTGTCCTGTCCCCCACCGCCCGCCACTTGTGTCCTTCCTTCTTAGCGCGTTGGGATCTGCAGCCGAGGGCGCGCGGTCGAGGCTGCAGCGCCCGCGACCTCTCTGGGCTCCCGAAGAACAGAGCCCTAGGAGTAGCTGGAGGGGGAGGTGTCGCCCCTTCCCCCGCACAGCTGCACTTGCCGGTGTTTATTCTCCGCCCGCAGTACTTAAGGACTCTAACGAGAAGCCCGGGGACACCGATCGCCCCCGCCCTGGCTTCTGGCCAGTCCCAAAGTTGCCGCCGCCGCCAGTCTCATGTGCTGCGGGTTGCACCCGCTCGCCAGCCCGCTGAGCTCCAGGCCCGAGCTAGTCCCCATCGGGAAGGTGGAATGGCGTTAATACCACCTGCCATTTGCATCCGCGAGGCTTCTGGCTTTTCACCTGAGCGGCACATCCCCAGGGGTGCAGGTCGAGCTCCATTTCGGGTCAGTCAGAAGCTATGCTTGGCGGTCCTGTGAGGCGGGATAAGAAGGGAGGAAGGGAGCACGGGTGGCCACAGTAGGTAGAAAACGTAGGTGAAATAAAAAACTACTGAACAGTAAGCACTAACTCCACTTGGATGTCACAGTGTATTTGGGAACCTATATTTGATTCCGGAGGTGTAGTTTACAGTGAATTCCAACTGAGTGGCCACTGTCGCACACATGCCTATTAGCATCACGTGCTCCAAGTCTCTGATGCCCCAGGGTAATGGTCACATGATGTCTTTTGACTTTAAAACTGGAATGTAATGGCTGAGGCCCGTATTGCAAAAGCAACCAGGACAAAAAAAAAGGGGGGGTGGGGTGGGGATTCTACTTGGATTTGAATAAGAGGAACAAAAACAGAATTTGGGCCTCCGATTATATCCAAAATAAAAACAGGAGGTGTTTTAAAAAATAAAGTCTTGAAGTAAGTTTGTGTTGGGACATATCTCACCCTGTTGCCTTTCAGTCTCATTATGGCTTTTTTAGTTATTTAAAAGTATCTATTTTCTACTAAAGTCCCATTTCATTCCTAAATACTAGATTTGAAACCATATCCCATAAGCTAGTATTAAAAAAATAAGATGTTATTCATATTCCTTGATTTGGCCTGTATTTTAATTGAACCATTCCCTAGACTGGGCATCTAATTAAAAGTGGTGGACATCCTTGACTAAAATTAACTATCAGTTATGTGTGGTTTGGAATTAATTGGATCAGAAATCACGCACAAAAACAATTGACACTAAATTTAACGAATAAAGTTGGCTGGGTTTTCTGTTGCCTGGTTTGGTTGGAATAATGAGAGGTGGTGAAGCAACTATCGCATATTGCCCTAGCCTTTGCTGTTGGGGAAACGTGGCAGTGTTACTAGTTACATGATACATTACAGAGTATGCAAAGAGGCAGAGGAATCTCTGAGGTTAGGAGTTTAAAAGACTTACAAAATAGATCCAGTTTGATACATATTTATTCTTGAAAACATTTAGGGCAAAAGCTATAGAAATGAAACTGGGAATATTTAAGACATTTGGACTTTGAAACCCCCCCTCCAACCCTTTCTGTTTTCTGCAGAAACTTCTGAATGGCTCTAGCACTCCATTTTCTTGCTGGGTATAGGTTTCTGAGTCTGAAAACTAGAACTACTTTAAAGTGCATAGTTCTGACCCCAGACCAGTCTTGTGGCACAGGTTAGCTAGGAATGGATTTAAACTGCACCAGAACTGCTGGAGTTAACTACACTAGTAGATAGACCCCTCTAGTGGAAGTGAGGTGACAATATACTTTTAGATTGAACTTCTAATAAATATTTAACCTAAAAAAAAAAGCAGGCTACTACTATCCAACTGGGTTACAGTAGTAGAGAGCTAAATTCTTTTTTAAGTGTTATGAAATCATGTCAAACAAAATCATCACTAGGTTCTAGCCCACAGTATTTCATTGTTTGGGGTGCCCATCCATTTAAAATCACCCTCACTATTGCTGACTTCATTTTTTAGTGGTAATTATCTAACTAAACCAAAATTTTATTAAAAGTAGGGGGTTGTGGGTGTGATTCTTAATTTTTAAGATTCTAATTTCTAGCCAGATATCCAGTCCTTTCTGTACCTGGGGTGGGGAGCTAAATAAATTATGCTCTGCCTTGATGTAATACAGACGATCAACATTGAAGTCCAAAGTGTTCAGTCTCAAAGATGCTTGTAGATTCTAATTGCTAAAAATGACTAAGCTTATGGCATTTGGGGTAGAAGGATTCATTATAACTACTGAGTAGTATTTTGAGTGAGATTAAGTCTCACTCACAAATGGTTACAAATGGTTACACACACATTAGACTTGACCATGACTATTTATACTGGCAGAATGTCAGTGTCCAGGGCCTTATCAGAAACCCAATGAAATTTTGCTCCTAAGCAAGGAGTGTGACTGTTACTAAGAAGAAAAGGGCAGCTTGGCCTTGGTGTTTGAGCTCTGAAGTGATTCTGTTTGGTGGAACTGACAGGGAAAAAGAAGCAAGTTCACTTATCTTTATTCCACGTTCTGTGTTAGGTATTATTTCTACTTGGCTTTCTACAAAGTTTACTGGCATGATATTCTGCATGCATGTATGATAAAGGCATGAATTTGCTTTTGTGTTTTATCTAACATAATCTAGGTAGAATGGATATATCAAACCATTTCTTGCTTTTGCTGTTTGGCACAGATTCTAAAAGTAGCTAGTATAAAATGAAATTTGAAATTGAACTTCAATCAATACAGGACAATTTGGGTATCTGCTTTTAGAATCATTTTGCACTTGATCATAGGACAATGTCTTTTGGCGAAAAGCATGGGAAGAATGTAATCTGAAGATGTAAAGAGTAAGGTTAGAAGAACACAGCTGGGTCATGTTTTGAGTCTGTATAATTGTTCTAGAGAGGGATAGATATGCCATAGAATGTATGCTCAGTGTGTTGGAGGTTTCAAGAGCTTTTTGAATGCATTAGTATGTGGTACGCTTTTTTAGATGCTAATGGTAATAACTGGCTATTTTTGGTTATGAGAGCTTTGAGTAAAGATATGGAAACCGTCAATCAGTTTTAGGAGACATTCTCATCATTCTTGGGTTTCAAAATATTCACAGTAAATTTCATAGTATTGAATTTTGCCATATTCTTAGCACTTGAAAGGAGTAGGTGAATCTCTGGCAATAAAGGAAATACAAATTAAAACCACACTAAGATTCCACCTCACCCCTGTTAGAATAGCCATCATTAGCAACACCACTAACAACAGGTGTTGGCAAGGATGCAGGGGAAAAGGAACCCTCTTACAGTGTGGTGGGAATGTAAACTAGTACAACCACTCTGGAAAAAAATTTGGAGGCTACTTAAAAAGCTAGACATTGATCTACCATTTGATCCAGCAATACCACTCTTGAGGATATACCCAAAAGACTGTGACACAGGTTACTCCAGAGGCACCTGCACACCCATGTTTATTGCGGCACTATTCACAATAGCCAAGTTATGGAAACAGCTGAGATGCCCCACCACTGACGAATGGATTAAGAAAATGTGGTATTTATACACAATGGAATTTTATGCAGCCATGAAGAAGAACGAAATGTTATCATTTGCTGGTAAATGGATGGAATTGGAGAACATCATTCTGAGTGAGGGTAGCCTGGTCCAAAAGACCAAAAATCGTATGTTCTCCCTCATATGCGGACATTACATCAAGGGCAAACACAACAAGGGGACTGAACTCTGATCACATGATAAAGCGAGAGCACACAAGGGAGGTATGAGAATAGGTAAGACACCTAAAAAACTAGATAACATTTGTTGCCCTCAACGCAGAGAAACTAAAGCAGATACTTTAAAGCAACTGAGGCCAATAGGAGAAGGGGACCAGGAACTAGAGAAAAGGTTAGATCAAAAAGAATTAACCTAGAAGGTAACACACATGCACAAGAAATCAATGCGAGTCAACTCCCTGTATGGCTATCCTTATCTCAACTAGCAAAAACCCTTGTTCCTTCCTATTATTGCTTATACTCTCTCTTCAACAAAATTAGAGATAAGGGCAAAATAGTTTCTGCCAGGTAGCGAGGGGGTAGAGGGGGAGAGGGAAGGGGCAGGGGGAAGGGGGGAGAAATGACCCAAACATTGTATGCACATATGAATAAAATAAAAATTAAAAAATAAAAACAAAAAAAAGAAATAAGTAGTTGAGTCTAAAGTGTTTTAAGCATGAAGAAACATTGCTGTTACATGAAAATGAAGATGCAAAGGAGAGAGTATGTTAGACATGGCCTCAGAGGAACTAGAGTCTATATACTACTCAGCCACTGACACATAGCTTAACCTTGAGAAAGTCACCTAAAATTATATTGACAATTAACATTGAAAATATACATGTGCCAGACACCAAACATTTTCTCACTTATAAAATGAGGAATGGCACAAGGATTTTAGTTGGTTGGAATGTCCTTTTTAAAATACTTCTAATTTGGGGGGCAAGGCTCAAGCAGTAGAGCCCTGGTCTAGCCTAGCAAGCAGGAAGCCCCGAGTTCAATCCCAGTACTGCCAAAAAGAAAAAAACAATTTATAATCTGGGTGCTCTCAGGTATATTTATTAGTTTTACCATTTTTTTCCTTTGGGGATGGAACACTCACACGTACTAAGCAGGCGCTGTACCACTGAGCTACACTCATGGTCCCTGATTTTGCAAATTTTGATGAAACTGTATTGAAACAAGTTAAATGCCTTGTGGACAAATTGGTGACTATTCAGGAAGGTGACATATCCCCCCTGTCACTCCTACCCCCCCCGTGCTTTCTTCCATGACTAATATTGGTTCTGTAAAATACAGATGTACCTTTTATGTCATTCCTTCACAAGCATCTTTGAGGTATTAAACTTACAGATTTTATAATATGAAAAAGCTTGAATTTTCTTAAAAGCTTAGACATATATTTGATGATAAGGAGGCAGTGTTGTTTATTGGAAAAGGCATTGGGGCATGGAATCTGGGGTTTTTTAGTCCTCCACAGTCTGGACAGATGGGTGATTTTTCAGTAAATCACTGATGTTCTCTGTGGTCATATCTGGAGTTTGCTTTGTTTTTAAGCCATCTGTTTCCAATCTACGCATTTCACAGGCATGCTGAAAGGATAAGTGAGCTATGTGAAGCCTTGGCTCTTCAGCAGACAGGTGATATATAAATTCAACATACTATAGCAGTATATCATAGCTACCCTAAGGCGTTAACAAGAGTTTTCAGAGGGCTGGGGGTATAGCTCATTGGTAGAGCCCTTGCCTAGCATGCAGGAGGCCCTGGGTTCCATCCCCAGATCAGAACACAAAAGAGAAACAGGGAGAGGGAAGAGGGGTAGGGGAGAGGGGAGAGAGAGAAGGAGAAGGGTTTGCAGAAAAGGAAGTTCTCCTCATTTAAGTCTTGCCACATATTTACTTGTCTGTAAATGTTCTCCAACAATCTAACTTTACAAGCAAAAGTGAAAGAAAGCCAGACATAATGTAATGAAAAATAAGAGGTAACAAGAGAATAAAACCTACATGTACTACTTATATTTCTTTCCTCAAATATTGTGTAAAGTAGCCTGTTAAAGCCATTAATGTAGTCGTTTCCCCACTCCCTGCCCTGTCTTAACTACTGAGCAATATTTTGGTCTTCATTGGTAATCATTACAGAATCCATTGGCTTATCATACTTCATTCTTACTTTTATAATTGCTCATAACAGAAGGTTTTCTGTAAAATGGCTCATGAACAAACAAGTGCTTCACTTATTTGTGCTCTGAAGAAGGAAGAGACTTAGGTATGGAAAAGCACTAAGCAGGAGATAATCTATACTTAAATGATATGCCATCAAGTTAATGTATATTTTCTTCTGAAAAATAAGCATGTTGGACTAGATAACTTTTGAGTTAATTTCCAACCTTTATTCTTAACTTGGAACAAATTTGCAATATTTATTCTTACCCTGCCAATTATATGATGACTCCATGGTGATTTTCTTTGAATTATTATGCTTTTTATTGGTAGTTAAAATGATATTTGATAACATTTGTTAAAACATCATTTGTCAAATGATATAATGTAATTAAAATTAAATAAATAGAAAACCCTGAGTTAGATGACTTTTGAAAATAACCAAGTATCATAGGAGTAGTTCTGGAGAGTGGCTTCTTTTTTGCTTCTAGAAATGATTGTCATTTGTAAAGTCTGACCTCTTATTTCTGCCATCTCTAGTTTAAAAGATTCGGTAGAAGGTGGGCACCCAAGGCTCAAGTCTGTAATCCTAGCTACTTAGTTGGCAGGCAGAGGTCAGGAGGATCGCAGTTTGAAGCCAACTCCAGCAAATAGTTTGAGAGTCTATCTCAAAAAAAACCCAATGCAAATTAGGGCTGGCAGAGTGGCTCAAGTGGTAGAGAGCCTGCTTAGCAAGTGTGTGACCCTGGATTCAAACCCCAGTACTGCCAAAAAATAAGAAAAGAAGACATCTTTTGTAATCTTGTAATCCATTCATTGAAAGTAGAACTTTGATTCTCTTAAACTATGATATATAGTTTTTACTTTCTATAAATAAATGCTAAGGAAGTATAATAACTTTGAATATTCATAATGTGTACTATATTATATGTTCTAAATATATACTGTTGCACTCAGATTAACATTCTGTGATTGACATTGGATGATACACTGTCTTTCATATACCAGTGCAATTTTTGGTGCTGGCTATTGAACCCCTCATGCGTGCTAAGCACGTGCTCTGCCACTGAGCTACACCCCTAGCCAAATGTTATTTTTAAGCTTCTGTTTTGTATTTCTTAACTTGCTTGTATGTTCCCGTTTGAGGGCATTTATTGTTCTTTTTGATATTTTCAGGTTGATATTCCAGATCTGGGAGAATTACTGTTACAAGCTACAAAGTGTTTGCCCAAAGGTTAAAATGATATGAAATTGTTCGTAGGGCACATCTCATTGCTATAATACTAAGTATGTATGAATTGTTAGTCTGTTAGGAAGGCATCTTAAGTAGTACATACTTAAGATGTTTTTAATCACTTTGCCTTGAATTAAAAAATAAAAATATAAGACCATTGCAAAAATTAGAGAAAATATAAGAGGATTTGTAAAAAAGAAAATAAAGATACTCATAATTGTACTACTTGATGATATTTCTTATCTGTTTCACATGGAGAGAGTTATTTTTAAAAATTGAAGGTTGGAACTCAGATGCCACACAGTGAGTTTGACCCCCAGAGCAGTATATAATATGTAATTTTTTTGTCGTACTGCAGTTTGAACTCAGGGTCTCACACTTGCTAGGCAGATGCTCTGCCATTTGAGCAACTCTGCCAGCCCTTTTTTTTCTTAGGTGTTTTGCAGATGGGGGTCTTGCTTTAGTTGTCCTGACTGGCTTAATCCTCCTGATCTCTGCCTACTGAGTAGCTAGGATTATAGGCATGAGCCATCCGTGCCTAGCTACAATATTTAATTAATTTATTTTTATTTTCAGGTCCTGGGGTTAGAAGCCACTATGTGGTGCATACTAACCCCTGCTTTCACTTACTACACTGCAAACGTGTTTTCTGGTAATTAATTATTTTTGAAAATAAAATGACCATTTGGTATACTATATAGTGAATATTTCATAATTTATTTCACTAATTTGGTTGTTAACATAAAAGTTGTTTCTAAATCTTATTAATAATGCTTTAGTGATCATCCTTGGGTGAAATTTTGCACCTCTATGATTATTTCTTAGAAATTGCAAAGATTGTCATAAAGATGAGTTCCTTTGATAGTCTCTGAAATTTAAACATTGAAGTTGCTATAAAATTCAGCTCAAGTATGGAAAAAACTTTGTCCATAAAAAGTATCTTAAAAAAACTTTTTATCCTGGATTTTATTGAATGACTGTTGATAGGCACTCTTCTTTCAGGATATTGGTCTTGTAAATTACTTTGATATCATTCAATAAGCTTTGAGTTAAAGTCAAAGCTTTATATTTCATTCATATTGTATTCAGACTGCTGAAATAATATAACTAGAGGACCAATAGTGGTAAAAATCCTGATGTTTGCATTTACTTTGTTTCGAGTTGTGATTTCTCCAAATCACAACCATGTGACTTAACAAATATGTTGTATATTTGGATGACTCCGTGTACACTGCCTATCTCACCCTCAGCTTAGCCCCATGCCACTTCATAGACCCTCCCCTGGTGTTTTCTCCTTCCCCTAGTTCACCAGCATCACCTAAGACCCTATTGGTGTGACCATTCAATTATGACCCAGAAGTGACATGAAAGTTTTGTCTGGTCCAACAACACATTGCCTTCTTTTTTTTTTTCTTTTTTTCCTTCTCAGGGGGGATCAAGTACAAGCTGTGTTTCCTAGAATAGATTTTATCATAAAGTATGAGCTTGCAGTAGTGTTGCCATTTTCAACATCTGTGGTATCCAGGAAGTTTCTTTTCTTTCCTTCTTTTCTCTCTTCTCTTCTTTTCCTTTCTATTCCTTTCTTTGCTTTTTCAAAGAAAGAATCTTTCTTTTGATGAAGAAGGAAACTCCAAATCTAAGACAGCTTTCTCAGGAAAAAAAATAGCTCTCTAGCTGATTTAAGAGCTTACTGATGGAAATAAGCTATCTCGTGTATTCTGATAAAGAAATCTGCCTATAAAAAGGTGACCAAAAGGTGATTTTTATGGAGTTTATATAAAGTAACACTGTGGCATAGTTTAACAGTTCCAACATGTAGTCCAAGGGATGGTCCCCAGTGATCTATCACAGTTATTAAGTACTGACAGGCAAATAACTTTTGATAAACATTAAAATATCCCCTATCTCCATCTACCTTCTTTTCCTATAGCTTCCAGTTTCCCTTCTGAGATGAGAATGTGATGAACAATCCATGAGAATCACCTGTTTGGCAACTATATTTCTCACTGTGACTTAGGAAATGGTTTCTGTTACAAATCAGTTCCATGTGAGTTTGGGTCTCCTTGACTCCTCCTTCGCCTAAAGCTCAACTTTCTCATCTATGAAATGAGGGATAGTATCACTTACTTTTCAGTGTTGTTCTAGGAATTGCATGAGAGCATTTATAAAGCAACTAACAGGGTAGTACATGATCAACAAATGTTTCCATTTACGGTATTTTCATTCACAGGTCCATTAATGTCTTTGGTGATCCTTATCAGATATCTCTACCTGTTAATTTTCCTCTAATTTGAACCCTTTTTTCCTTAAGTGTCAAGGTAAAGAAGATAGTTTCTTTTTTGTTTTATGTGATGGCATTGTGAAAATACTGCTTTGTATTGCTTTTCAACTGTAGAGGATTTTAACAATGTTCTTTGCTTAGCTCAGAAACCTGTTTGTCATTTAATTCATCCTTTTGGGAGGCTATGCCATTGAACAGTCTAAAGAACCCGCCTTCAAAGGAAAATTGGAAACATGACTCTTAATAAGTTACAGACACCATTATAAACTCGTTGCCACTAACAAATATAGCTTAAAGGGGATGAAAGGTAATAGTGTTGATGCCTGATTTGCAAGCAGGGTGGAGGACCTTCAAGTTTTTCAGTGTTTCCAAGATAACAGAAATTGTAGAAATGTGAATGGTAGATCATTTGTTTTTGAAAACAGTAGGAGCATACAGAAAATAAATTAGCTAAAACTTACAGTGCCAGGGAAGGCAGAGGGTTATAAATTAAGTCAATATCTTTTCAATATGACATGTAACATTTGGAAATGGGTGAGTCCAAACCATATTAATCTTAAATTTATCATTCCCATTGTTTCCTCTAGTGGAAGTTCTTAAAAGCAAAAACCAGGAAATGATGAAGGATATTGACACATTCAACAAATATTTTAAGCAGTTTTGGGGTCTCTGACTTAAATGAATAATTAAAATTTTATATTTTATCCCATAATAATTAAAAAGCAAATACAGCCATATCGTCATTAAGCGTAAATAGCAAAAAGTTATATCGACAGATTTACATGTTCAAAAATACAAGCCAATCCACGCATTTGGCATCTTATCATAAGCCAAAGTATTAGGTCTAGTTGGCCTTCAGAGAAAAAGCAAATAGGGTATTTATAGGTGCTGGCAGCACCTAAGTAGAGATTCGAAGGTCAAAGGGAAGATTGGTATGTCCGGTTGAGTACCTTGAAACATGTAGTATATAAAAGAAGGCTTATAGGCCATCAACAAATAGATAGAAAACTTAAGAAAATTTTAAAATGTGCCCAAAGTTCTCAAGTATATCTTGAGATAGTATTAACTGCACATTAAGTAATACTAAACAAGGTGGTAACATGGAGAATACCTGAGTCTATTTGAAAATGGTTTCATCATTCATTCAACTCACAAAACTTTAAAAAATTTTAATGATGACTGTTAGGTACTAGGGTTACAAAGATGGATAAAATACTCCTGCAATTAAGTAGAGGAGAAAGACACAAAAGTAATATGGGTTCTTATGAAATCTAAAAATACTCTTAAATGGATCAAATGAATTTAAATGTGGCCTTTTTTTCTTAACATAAAATAATTTTTTTGTTATTGTGGCACTGGGGTTTGAAGTCAGGGCCTCATGCTTGTTAGGCAGGCACTCTACCACTTGAGCCACTCCACCAGCTCTTTTCTTTTTGTGTGTGTCTGTGTTGGGTACTTTTGAGATAGGGTCTCATGAATTATTTGCGTGGATTGGCCTCAAACTTAGATCCTCCTGATCTCTGCCTTCTGAGTAACTAGGATTGCAGGTGTGAGCCATGGGCGCCCAGCAATAATTTCTAAACTTAAATCTTGTGTGGACAAAGACATTCACTTACAACCCAATATAATCAAATCTAAACTAAGAACAAATCACATTTAAACATTGTTATTTCTTTGCAATAATTATTGTATCCTAAAAAAAGAGCCCACTATGAGTTAATTTTACTTAAATAGAACATTGCTCAGCCTATAAATGAAGGTCAGCAGACACCAGTGTCTTGGAATAAAATAGCCCTTTGGCAAGAAAATGAGCCACACCCCATTTAGTTTTCACAAAAATAAAATTCTTTCCAGCTTTACTAAATTGTAGATGCTGTGCACAGCATGTACTTCTGTAGTAGTTGGTTCTGCAGCTGTGGAAATACCCATGCGTGCAGAAGTCCTAAAAACTAATCTATTTGCCGTCACTTGCATTTTCTGTAGTCCAGCATTCTCTTTAAGTTTTATCTGAGACATGGATAATAGCAAGAAACTACAGGAATAGATGATGCCTTAATTTCCTGTCGTGAACTTCACGATTGTCACAGACATTAAATTGGGCAGTAAAGCCTGGGATTTCAAATCTGACAATGGTTTTATCTAGTGAGAGGGGATCAAAGCAAGGTACTGGGTCTGTTGTCTATGATTTTTTTCAAGGGCAGTAACAAACTCCTGCCATATACCATGAGAAAGAGCTGGACTACCAGGGATAAAGGAGGGCAACCCAGAGTAAACCATTCTCCTAGTTACCTAGGACATACACAGTCATCCCTTCATATCCACAAGGAATTGGATCCAGAAATTCTCTGGGTTACAAAAAGTCACAGATGCTCAAGTTCCTTATAGAAAATGGGGTGGCATTTGCATATAACCTACTCATATCCTTCCATATACTTTTTTTTTGTGGGGCTGGGGATTGAGCCCAGGGTCTTGTGCATGCTAAACGCATGCTGTATCACTGAGTTACACTCCCAGCCCTAGTTCATATACTTTAAATCATCTTTAGATTACTTAGTACCTACTACAATACAAAACCTATGTAAATAATTGTTATACTGTATTGGTTCAGGAATAGTGACAAAAAAATCTGTACCGATTCAGTACAGCCCTAGTTTCTTTTCTGAATATTTTCTATCCATTGCTGGTTGAACCACCTTGTTGGTTGAATCCATGTGGAGTTCGTGGCCATGGAGGGCCAATTGTATTTATTCGAAAGAGTGAAAAATGAACTGCCATGAATTATTCTTGCTGATGAAGATTAAATTGAGGACTGGGGATTATAGTTCAGCTGTACAGTTTGCGCTTACATGCGTGAGGACTTGGATCCAATCCTTAAAGCCAAAAACCAAGGATAGAAAAGATTAAATTGAGAAAAACTAATCACCGAGTCTGCGAGTTCTGAATTATGCCCAATGCCTGTGAGAATACTAACCAAATGGCTTTCTCGGTATTCTTTACTTTTTAGCAATGTTAAATGAATAGTTAAGAGTGGATGTTATTATGACACTTTCATTGTAAAAACTGCTTAACTTTAGAATCAGAGGAAATTGGGATATATTAATACTTTCACATACCATCTATTTAAAGTGCACAGTTCAGTACATTTTAGTGTATTCCCAGATGTGTGCAATATCACTACAGTGAATTTCCAAACATTTTCATCAGCTCAGAAAGAAACCCTGTAACTTGTTAGCTATTCCCTTCTCCAGCTTCCCACCCCTCAGCAACCACTAATCCACTTTCTCCATCTCCGTAGATTTTCCTATTCTGGACTTTTATATGCATTAAATCATATGGTATGTGGTCTTTCATCTGACTTCTTTCACTTAGCATAATGGTTTCAAGGTTCGCTCACACTGTAGCAGGTATTGGTATTTCATCCCTTTTTATGATCAAACAATATTTGATTATATGTATGTATATATCACATTTTACTTATTTATTCATTGATGGATATTTGGATTTTTTTCTACATTTGACTATTAGGACTACTGAGATGTGTCATTACTAAATGTTTAAGGACAAGTATCAACCGAATTAGAGGTGTTACTTACCAGGTGACATTTCATTTATTGCTTCTCTGTACTTAATGTAAATCCTTGCTTGCATTGACTCTGAGCACTACTGACTTTTCCATAGTTTAGATATTTTTTTCTTATTTCTGATGCCTACCGGCTTATTATCATTAACTTGTTCCCAATAAATTTTTCCTTAGGTATTTTTATGTGAATAATGCAAAGTCTAACTGGTGGAGTGGTTCAAGTGGTAGAGTGCCTGCGTAGCAGTGCCTGAGTTCAAACCCCAGTACCACCAAAAAAAAAAAAAAAAGAAAGGAAATAATGCAAACTCTATAAAAGTTGTAGAATCAGCTTTTCTAAAATTTACTGTGTAGTAGCTGTTTACAAAATTCTGTGAAACACATTTTCATTTGATCACATTTGTTGGGCACTGAAGAGCAAAGGTCAGCAGAGTTAAGGAATGCAGAAGTACAGGTAGATTCTTGGAAGCACAATGATTACAGCCAACCTGAAGAATTACTGAGCATATCTTATGTATTTATTTTTGAAATGTGAAATATATTCACATAGAACAAAATTCAAAAACTATGAAGGACATGACATAATGGAAAGTAAATAAGATTCTAAAACTTCACATTTTCAGAAGAGTTTGGTGTTTCACGTTTAGGAAGTATGGCAGTAAGTCTGAGGGACTTTTTACCTTTTTTTGGCAGTGCTGGGATTTGAACTCAGGGCTCCACACTTGCCAGGCAGTTGCTCCACTGCTTGAGCTATGCTTCCAGCCCTTTTGCTGTGGTTATTTTGGAGATAGCGTCTAGGTTTTTGCTCAGGCTGGCCTGGCAGTTTCCTGCCATAGCTGGGATGACAATGACAGGTGCACGCCACCACGCCCAGCTTTTCACGCCCAGCTTTTTTCTGTGGAGATGAGGTCTTGTGAACTTTTTTGCTAGAGCTGGCCTGGAACTTCAATCCTTCTGATCTAAGCCTCCCAAGTAGTTAGGATTACAATCGAAAGCCACTGGCGCCTAGTGACACTTTATCTTTCAGCTTTTGAGGAGTGAATGTGAGAATGATGAGTAAAAAGCATCGCCTTCAGTTTCAGGTGAGAGCTTATCTTTTCATCACCCTTGCCCTCAGATCCACCTACGTGGCATCAGGCAAAAATATCTAATGATCCCTAGAACCCTTCTCTGCTGTTTATCTTCTGTATTCAACCCACAGAAAAATTCCTGCTCCTAATGGACAGTTGGGAACCCTGTGGGTCTTTGAGGAAAGGAAAGGCTTCCCTAAGAGAGGAAGTCTGGGGGTCAGTACCACTTCCTGGAGACCCATTTAGAACTTCCTATATAATTACTTAATTCCTTTAACAATCTTTGTTAATTGTCTGCAATGTGCCTGGCACACTAAGATAAATGAAACAATGTGCTACCATTTGATGAAGTCACAGTCAAGTTCAGGCACTGATTTTACAGATGAGGCAACTGAGATCTGATTTTGACTGCCCCAGCACACAGTGGTCGAAATCATTGGTGGAGGAGCAGGTCTTTTTCACTGGAGACCCAGATTTTAGTACTGGGCCTTATCCAACACTATTTTCTCTATACATTTAAATATTATATCCAGGATTCAGCATTATTTAGTAGCAATGCCTCTTCCTCCCTGAATCAGTTTCTACTAACTTGTGTTTTCTTTCAGATAGTAGCAAAATGGCAGGTGCCATGTCATGTCATTAAAACTCACTGAAACTCAGTATCACCTATAATAAAGCTCCTTGGGTCAGGCAGCTCTTCCTTAGCTAATGGAAATGCGTTAGCAATAGCTGTGCACTGAGTGCTAAACTGTTTTTCTAGGTCATCTCTTTAATTCAGAGTACTGATGTGCTAACACTGATCTTAAAACATTTCCTGTATGGTAGTGTATCCAAGGCATTGCAAAAACTAGAATTTCAATACACTGAAAATACATGATAAGATTTTGTCACTGCTGATTTCTTCTAAACTGGGTTTTATCATGCTCATATAGTCAGTCTTTCTGCTGTATCACTTTTTTCTTTTTTGAGACAGGGTTTCTTACTATGTAGCCCAGGCTGGTTACAGACTCATAGTCTTCTTGCTTCAGCTTCCCAAGTGCTCAGGGCACAGGCATGTGCCACCACACCCAGTCTCTGTGTCATTCTTTCTTTCTTTTTTGGTGGCACTGGGGTTTGAACTCAGGACTTCATGCTTACAAAGCAGGTGCTGTACCACTTGTGTCACACCTGAAGTCCATTTTGCTCTGGTTATTTTAGAAATGGGATCTCAGGAACTATTTGTCCAGACTGGCTTCAAACCGTGATTCTTCCCATCTCAGCCTCCCAAGTAGCTAGGGTTACAGGCGTGAGTCACCGGCACCTGGCTTGTATTATTCTTCACCAAGAAAAACATTCACTGTTTATTGAAAACATTACATATGTCAGGTAATATTTTGGCATTGGGGATTTTAGCTGTGAATGAAATAAAGAAATAGAAAAAAAAACCTTACATAGTATGCTAGACTTCATTGCTGTGACAAATAGTGAGAGAAACAAAGCAGGAAAGGTTTATTTTGGCTCATGGTTTCAGAGGATTCAGACCAAGGTTGGTGACTCCGTTGCTTTGGGCCTAAAGTGAGGCAGATTATCATGGTGGTAGGAGTGTGTAGTAGAGGAGGCTGCATACCTTATGGTGGCTGGAAGCAAAGAAAAAGAAAAACACAGAAGACTAGGATAATATACAGCCCTAAAGGACACAAGCCCAAGTGACCTGCTTCTTCCAACTAAGCCTCACTTCCAAAAGTTCCCATCACTTCCCAATAATGCTGTCAATTTGTCAATCCCTCGGTGCTTTAATCCGGTGATTAGATCAGAGTCCTCATGGTCCAATCACATCAAAATGATTGGATCCACCAGCTGGGAACTAAGTCTTCACCACACAAGCCACTGGGGAGATATTTCATATCAAACAAAGATATTTAGTATATTTGATGCTAATGTTGTGTGCAGAAAATTAAAGCAGAATTAAATATATATATATATATATATATATTTATATATGGAGTGGAAGAAGGGCATTATCACTTCACTGAGAGATACTTCAGGCAAAACATGAAGAAGGTCAAGGAATGACCCACAGGAATATCTGGAGAGAAGTGTCACTTAAGCAAGCGAAAAAATTTTCTAGTAACAGATATCTAAACCATTAAGTATTGATTGAAGCCTGAAATAATTCTTTTTGTCAGCTCCTTTTTAGTTTGCAATTAAACAGAAAAAAAATTTTATACTGATCAAATACTCCAGTGGAGTCATAGATCAACCATATGTACTAAGAATGTTATATCAGTAGTTGTGTTAATTTTTTGGGAATGGTGTTTACAATGAGATATGCGATTAATGCAAGTAGATTTTCTTCCCCTTTCCCCATTAATTGAATTCTATATTCTGTGTTTATTTCTGAATTAGATTTTTGTTAAAAATTTTGAGATATTGTACATTCATACTAGTTGTCAGAAATGGTACAGAGAGATCCTACGCAGTCATACCCAAGTACTCCCAATGGTAACTTCTTGCTAAAACATAGTACAATACCAAAACCAAGATATTGGTATAGATATATTCAAGATGCAGAACATTCCATCACAACTCTAATTCCTTTTGTTGCCCATTTATAACAATATGCACTTCCTTCCTCCCCCTGCCCCCATTGCTGACACCTGGAAACCACTAATCTGTTCTCCAGTTCTGTAGTTTTGTCATTTCCATAACATTATATGATGTAACCTTTGGGGATTGGAGTGTGTGTGTGTATGTGTGTGTTGAGCCAGTGTCTCACTGTGCAGCCCAGGCTAGCCTTGAACTCATAATCTTCCAGCCCGAGCTATCCTTCACCCAGTCATGGGCCACCATGTCCCCCAGGGAAGAGTTTTTTTTCACTGAAAATAATTCTCTGGAGACTCATCCAAATTGTTGTGTATATCAATACCTTGTTCCTCTCCATTGCTGAATACTATTCTGTGATGCGGATGTACCACAATTTAGTTAACTGTTCACCTATTAAAAGAAATCTGGGCCATTTGCAGTTGACTTTTGTTTTTGAGGGGGTATACTAGTAATCAAACCCAGGGCTTCAAGTATGCTAAGCACACGCTTTTCCACTGAGCTATACCCACAGCCCATTTCCAGTTTTTTAGCTATTACAAATAAAATTGCTATAAACATCTGTGTGCAGGTATTTGTGTGAGTGTAAATCTTCATTTGTCTGGGATAATTATGATTTGAATATGAAATGTCCTTCACAGGCTCATTTGTTGAACACTGCGTCCTTAGTTGGTAATGGTATTTTGGGTTCTGGAAAGTTTAGGAGGTGGCACCTAGCTGGAGGGCACTGCGGTCAATGGGGGCGTGTCCTTGGGGGTTGTGTTAATTCTCCCCACCCACTATTTCTCTGCTTCCTGTCCACCATGAGTTGCGTAGCCTCTGCCATCTGCTCCCTCTGTTGTGATATTCTGCCTGACAATCAATAGAGCTGAGGACTGTGGACTTGAAGCTCTGAAACCATGAACCAAAATAAATCCCTCCTCCCTTAAGTTGTTTGTCACAGTGACAAAAAGTCTAACACAGAGATTAATGTTCAGTAGTTCAATTGCTGAGTTATACATGAGTTGCATGTAGGTATTATATGTCTGTACCATTGCTCCACCAGCAATAATTGAGCAATCCAGTTTTACCATATCCTCGCCAGTATTTGGTGGTATCGTTCAGTCATTCTGACAGGCATGCAGTGCTCAGATATTTCATTTAGTTTTATTTGTCGTTTCACCAATGCCTAGTGATTTTGAACATCTTTTCATGGGCCTATTTCTCTTCTGTAGATACTCTTCAGTGAAATGTCTGTTCATGTCTTTTGCTCACTTTCTTATTGGGCTGTCTGGGTTTTTTTTTAATATTAAATTTTCAGTGGTCTTATATATTCTAGATACTAGTCCTTTATCAAGTATGTGATTTGCAAATATTTTACCCTAGTCCAGATAGACAGTTTTTCACAAAACAGAAGTATTTTGCAGAAGACCAATTTATAAGTATTTCCTTTTATCATTTGCCTTTTTTAAGTCAAGTATAAAAACTCTTCACCAAATCTGGTTCCTGAATAATTTCATTTTTTGTCCTAAAGTTTTATGATATTAAGTTGTACATTTAGGTCTGTAATCCAGTTTGAGTTAATTTTTGTGTAAAGTTTAGGCGGAGGTTCTTTTTTTTCTTTTAATCATTATTTGCCTGTAATTGTTCAATTGCTCGAGTATTATTCCTCCACTGCTGGGCATTTTTGCACTGTTACAAAGAATCAGTTAAGAGGCTGAAGGGCTCAGGTAGTAAAGCGCCTGCCTAGCAAGCGTGAAACCCTGAGTTCGAACCTCAGTACCACCAAAAAAAAAAAAGATTAAAAAAATCAGTTGAATATGGGGCTCAGGGTGTAGCTCAGCAGGAGACTATGTGCTTAGTATGCACAAAGCCCTGGATTCGGTCTTCAGCACCACACACAAAAAAAAATCAGTTGAACACATTTGTATAGGTCTATTTCTGGGCTCTCTGTTCTGTTCTGGTGTTCCATGTCTCTGTTACTCTGCCAATGTCACACTGTCTTGATCAGTGTAGCTGTGTGATATAACTTAACACCAGGTAAAGTGATTCCACCCACCTTATTTTTCAATATGTTTTTAGCTATTCTTGGGCTTGTTCCTTTCTATATAAATTTTTAGAAAAAGCTTGTCTGCAACTACAAAGAGCTGTTCTAAGATTTTGAGAGGAATTACATTAAATAGATTTTTGAGATTGTATATGGAACACTAGTAGATTTAAAATGCTAATTTCATTAAGGAAGACATTTAGTTTCTTCTCTAGTATAATGCTAGGTCCTATTTCCCAAAGATACAGCTACTTTTATAATTTTTAAATTTCATATGTATTTTTAACTGGTACATGAAAACATAGAAATAGTACATGTTTATTAGGTGCCTGTGATGTTTTGATACATGTGTGCATTGTGTATTATCAGGACATATCTATGTCCTCAAACATTCATTATTTCTTCATGGTAAAAACATTCAGAATCTATTGGGTGTGGTGTTGCACAACTATAATCCCACCACCTGGATGGCTGAGGCAGGAGGATCATGAATTTGAGGACAGCCTAGCTAGCTTAATAGTACCCTATGTCAAAAAAATTCAAAATCTATTTTTATGATTTTGAAATCATTGAATGAAAATTAATTGGTACTCTCCCTTTAGCTATAACTTGAATGTCTTTTTTTTGTAATTGCCAAAATTGAAGCTTTTCAAAAGAATGAGACTTTTTTTTTTTTGCAGTGTTGGGGATGAACCCAGGGTTCTGCACCCAAGTAGGCAAGTGCTGTATCACTGAGCTACACCCCCAGCCCAGGAGTGACATTTTTTTTAAAAACTTATTTTAATTATTTTTTTTCTGGTGGTACTGGGATTCAAACTCAGGGACTGACACTTGCTAGGCAGGCACAAGCCACTCAAGCCACTCCTCCAGCCCTATGACATATTCTTGATTCAGGTACATAACAAACAACGAGTCAGTTTCTAAATCACTGACTTGTTTTTGAATTTAGAAAATTCTTTGAAGGTTTACTTCTGGAATTTTTTTAGACCACCCATTAGATTTAGAAGACTGCTCATTATAGAACTCCTTAAGCTATGGTTCTGCCTTAAGGGAAGTATGGTTTACCCCTTCAGTTGTCTCAAACAAATTTATTTCCCAAAATAGCAAAATGAAATACGCTATTAAACCATTGGGATTCAGGGCATTGGAGTCTGGGATATGCTGGCTACTCCTGAACAGTAAATGAAAAGTTTTTAAATAAAAACACTTGGTAATTTCATGCTTTGATTATTGATTCTGCAAAATAAAATCTTAAAAATTACAAGAAACATTTGGTAAACCTTTTGACTTAAAAGAACACTTGGAAATTTACTGTCAGGTTACCAAAAGAGAGGGGTTGCCAAATTGATTATGAATGAAGAACTGAAGAGAAAATGTCACTCTGTTGCTTTTGGTTGAGGGAAAATGAAATGACATCATGCTTTCATTTCTGTCCTGCTCTCAAGATAAAGCCTTTCCACTTTTCTTTCTGTTTAATGATTCAGGATGGGAGGCGCAAAACAAAACCTTCTGGTTCTTTTTCTCGTCCTGTTTATATTCCAAATTGACTTTTATTGCATTTAATAAAATATATCATTTTGGCCTATAACAGGAATATGGGATTAAGTGGTTAGATTTAGAGAGGAGAAAAGGAAAGTCACAGTCCAAATGTACTACCCTGCGTACAGTTAGCAGAATTATTTCCCTATCCTGACTACTTCCCTAAGTCATATAGCACATGCTCACGGTACCGTTACAGTGGTTCACCACCACCAATATTAGTGATTTATTTTTTCCCACTTACTCTTAATTCTGTTTAGATAATAGCTACAGCCATAGCAAAATTTATCCTGTAATGGGAAAAAAAAGTATAGTTGAAGAAGAATGTGAAACTGGGAATGGGGGTACATGCCTGTAATCCCAGCACTTAGTAGGCTGAAGCAAGAGAATCAAAAGTTCAAGGCCAGCTGGAATGCATAGTGAGACCCTGCCTCAAAAAATTAAAAAATTAAAACTAAAAAAATAAAGAAGAATATAAGGTCATTTTCACTCTAGAAATGACCCACTTTCAGTCTATTGAAAGTGTGCTCCTTTCCTAATAAAGTTTGCTGTCACTTTCACTATAAAAAGAAGAATGAGGAGAAGGAGGAGGATCAGGAAGAGGGAGGAGAAGAGGAGGAGGGGGAGGAAGAGCAGGAGAAAAGGTGGGTTTGGGTGTAGGTCAGTGGTAGAACACTTGCCTACCATGTGCCAGGCCCTGTGTTCACTCCTTAGCACAACAAAAAAACTTTTTCAAAAAAGAAGATAATGTAATGGTACTCATCATAAACAGATATCCAAACTTCTCTTTTTTTAATTCATTTGCATTTTTGTATTTATTTTATTCTACTTTTTTGTGGAGGTGGGGTAGAACCCAGAGCCTCACAGGTGCTAGTCAAGCACTTTGTCACTTTATTCTGTCTTTTATAAGCTTATTCTTGAAAGCAGTGAGTTCCAAAGCCAGTAAACCTAGAACAGTCTCCTCGATCTAGAGAACTCTGCTGAGGGTTTTAGCCAATTTCTGACATAATAAACGGAGAGGTTAGGGGTTGGTTCCGCCTGCTTGGCTGTCTTTTTTGTTAAAAGGTGATTTTTAGCAAGTAAAGACCACAAAAGCCTTTTGAATTGTTGTAGAATTCATTATAATGAGACTGTTTAGCTGTATGGAGTAAAAGATTGCCAAATGAAATACCAAAAGAGCAAGACTGGTCAGTTACAATCCAGTCTCTAGTAATCTGAGCTGGCATGGTGTTGTGTTTATGAATTACACTCTGTCCTCAAAGAAACACAATGAGGCATCTCTGCGGAAATAAATAAAATTCATAAGGCATCTCTCATACACTTGAATGGTAAGAGCATATAACCACTTTAGGAAACCATGGTGGTTTTTGTAGCCAATCTTAAGGATAAATCTGCATTGTATTCAGGATTCTGCATTGTATTCAGGATTCCGCATTGGGCCAATGACCATTTAACAATGACCATTATGTGTAGAAAATAGCAACCATTGTTGCTGAACTAAACTCTCTAGAGATTAAAAAAAAATTGAATTAAGCTAAGAAAACCTTAATGGCACCACAATGCAAGGAATAAACCAGAGAAAAGTGGCTTAGAAACAGCATGACAGAATTGTTGAATTATATCTGGCAATGGAACCCTGAACTATATGTAAAGCTGAGTACTGTTTACTTGTCTAAAAGAGTAATTCCAAAAGTGTACACACGCACACATACACAAAAAAAAACCTTAAATTTTTCAGCTGGACAGTTTGTGAAAGCACCAAAAAAAATATTCTAGAGTTACAAAGCAGGCTGTTCACGGCCAACTGCCAATGAAGTGGCATTTATTTGTGTTGTATTTTGAAAGTGTGGTATGTTTTTGCAAAATTCCACGGGAGACTTAGTCTGACAGTACTGGGGGGTTCCTGAAGTGAGTATTGAGTATATTAGACAGTGAGGCAACGATTTTCTTTGTAAACTTGTCTCTACAATAACAGCAGAAGTCAGAAAAATATTTCACATGCAAATATATCCAAAACTCTTCACGATGGATTTAACACTTTGAAGTGATGGCAACATCTGGTAACAGTAGAAACCAGTGTCTTAGAAGCTTTGACTTCACGTTACCATTTCATCTGACTTAGTCATTTAAAGAGGATTTTATATGTCTTCTGAAGAACTGACAAGGTTAATCTTGAACTAGGGCAGGCTGGCAAGAAATGAGAAAGCATTCTTTTGAAGGTTCCTTTCCTTATTCTTTGTGAGGTCAAAAAGTCATCTTTTAAAAATTTGGAAGGTAAAGTAGTGACATCTTGAGAACTAAGTGATCTTCCTTCCTTTCTCTCTCTTTCTTTTTTTTTCCTTTCTTTCTCTCTCTTTTTCTTTCTTTACCTCTTCCTTCTCTCTTGTTCTCACTTTCTCCTTCCTTCCTTCCTTCTCTCCCTCCCCACTCCCTTGCCCCATTCCTTCCTTCTTTCTTTCTCGCCTTTCTTGCTTTCTTTTTTGTGGGACATGTTTTATTTGAGTTCCTACATTGTATGCCAGGCACTGTCTTCAATGCTAAAAATAGATTGCTAAAGGAAACAGATCAAAAAATTATTGTCCCCATGTATTCTAATAAATGTTAAAACTATAGAACAATTTAAACTCTCATACTGTCACTCCAGCTTTTAATGACCTTGTTTGAATGAGTCTTGAGAAGTCTTGCATATTTTATCTTACTTAAATAGGGAAAAATTGACAATTTGTTTGGAATATAGAGCTAGAAGTTGATAACTAAAGTAAATATTTTCTTTTTTAATTCTCACTGTTATGTTTCACTTAGTGTTAATGCTTATAATGCTAGAGTAACTGGGCAATGTTCCTGGTTTAACTTGTGGATTTATTCTTTAGGGTGGGCTTAATTTCTATAGAGTAGTGGAAGGATATGGTAGCATCAGATTAATACAAAGTTGTGGCATTTGTAAATGTATCTGTCATTTGAAGCATTATAGAATACTGAAATGTAGTTAATGCTGAAAGAATTATAGAATAGTTAAATGTATTTAATGCTTATCGTGGAAATGAGTGTACTGCTTAGTTATTTTTCCTATATGAGTAGTACCAGAGCTGACTCAAAGGAGATGACAGGATGGTTCCTGTCCTGAAGTGAAGTAAGATGACGGGCTGTGGTGGAAAAATGATGTGGTCATGGCCATATTTGCTCACGTCTCTTGTTTGTTTCCTTTTATAGAGGAAAATCAAGGAGAGTCTCGTTTCTTCTTTTTTTTAAAAGTTTCCTTTTTATATGTTCTTTCTCATACCATTTTTCCTTTCTTTTCCTTAAAATTCCATTATAATGATTTGCAATTCAGCTGGCCGAAGCTCTGCTTTGTAATGGAGTAAGCACCCCTTCGAGTGTTCATTGTGGAAATATTGTACCCATTTTAGGGAATTAATATTAATTAATATGTGTTCACAATATTAACATATATGGGCAAAGCCACTCTTAAGTCCCATGAGGGTGTGAAAGGCATGTTCCATAAATCCTTAAATTTCCTTACATCATCTGGTATAGTGCCTTTTTGCAAAGCATGCTCATATATTTGCCTATCGAATGAATATGAGCCAGGAATTATAGTTTGGCTTTCCAAAATACTTTCACATCAGAATTTAAAAAGATCATTTTATGGAAAAATTCAAACTTATAAAGTAAAATAGTATAGTGAAGCTCCCAGGTTTTTTTTAATAGTTACTTCATTTGTTTTGGTTGTTCTGGGATTTGAACTTAGGGCCTCACACTTGCTAGGCAGGTGCTCTCCCAGTTGAGTTACAACCCCAGCCCTGAAGCCCCCAGTTTTAACAATTATCAATGTTTGATGTTCTCATTTCATCTTTTCTCTCCTATTCTTTTTTATTTCTATGAGATTTGCTTTAAAATAGTCTGTTTCGTTTCACCCATAAATACCTTAATACACTTGTTTTTTAATATGTTGAGATAATGATAATTTTTGCATTGTATATAGAGTTTTGCTTTCAAACCCTTTCTGAGCTCTTTTATGCCAGAAAAGGAAATTCTTGCTGTTTATTATCTGATTTGCAAGGAATGGGCTAGATATCAAATTATTTTGTAACAAATGTATTTCCTTTCATAGTCTTTTAAAAAAATTTAATAAGTTTCTAAACTACTCTGTCATGATAAAGTCATGTCTTTTGGACGCAAACTCAACTTAGAGTAGATAAGCTGTAGATTGGTCCTCAGAGTTGATATTAATAGATGGGTTTTCTTTTCATAGTTTAACAACACAAAATTCAGGTTAAAATCTAGATACATATTTTGATAATTTTATTCTTTGTTTGAAAATTCTTAAAACCTACATATCTTCGCCAGTGTGATGGTAAGCATATCTATCATCCCACCTACTCAAGAGGTTGCAGCAGGAGGATCATGAGTTGTAGGCCAACCTGAGCAAAGTTAGCGAGACCCTATCTCAAAAACAAAATAAAAACAGAAGGGCTGGGGGTGGTATAGCTCAAGGGTAGAGGTCCTAGGGCCAATCCCCATGACTCTATCATAAATATTACTAAATCAGGTACTTTTTGAGAGCTGTCTCAAAAAGGTCGGTGCATGGGCCCTTAGGGGTCAGAATTACTTTTGTGAGCACACTAGGATATTAGTTGCTTTGTGCTGCTGGTGCCTTAATAAAAATCAGGGCAAGGATCCAGGCGCCAGTGGCTCGTGCCTGTAATCCTGCTACTTGGGAGACTGAGATCAGAAGAATGGAGGTTCAAGGACAGCCCAGGCAAATAGTTTGAGAGACCCCATCTCCAAAATAACCAGAGCAAAATGGACTGGAGGTGTGGATAGAGCATTCGTTTTGCAAGTGCAAAGCCCTGAGTTCAAATCCCAGTCTTACCAAAAAAAAAAAAAGAGAATCAGGGACACTGTGTGGCGTCCCTGCCCCCCTGTAACACTGTATTAATACTCATTGTGTCTCTCAGCACCTGCTCCTTCACTGCTAGAAAAAAGTATATAGCATGCATTTCATTTGTGAATATCCTTGCTGAAACAGGAAATGTTCATTTTATTAGGTCTCAACTCTCAGTATGCACCCTTTGAATAGTCTGTGTGATGAGACGAGAAATAGCTGCATACAACTGGGCCACGGTTGTCTTCAGGGCAAGTATTTGTGCAGTAGTTTCAGTTATGAGCTAAACTTTTTAAAAATGGAAAACCATTTTTCCTTGAAAGATTAAAATAATTGAATATTCAAGCCTGAGTAACAGATATTTTATCAAAAATAAGCCAAATATTATTGTCACTGTAAGAAAACTAAGAATATTTGTTGCCAATGAGAAAATTCTAGCTACCAAGCAAAAATTCAAATTTCTGAAAATTTAAATTGACCACCATGATATCTCTTCAATACTTAGTCTCAGTATCTCTTACTTTCTGTCTGTCTCTCTGTGTCTTTCTGTTTCTCTCTCTCCCTCTCTCTTTCTCTCTCTCTCTCCCTCTCTCCCTCTCTCTCTCTCCCTCTCTCTCTGTCTGGTGCTGGTATTTGAACCCAGGGCCTCGCACATGCTAAACAGGTGCTCCACTGCTGAGCTATAGCCCTGGCACCCTCAATGCTTACACTTTTCTAAAGAGATGGATAATATAATTAATGCATATGATTTGTTAGATATTCTGTGACGAAGCAGGTCGGCATTTGGAAGGTGTGCATAACTTAGTGAAACAATGTTTTTCCATATATGTAACAAAAGCATGGGTAAAAGGCACATTCAAAGTGCAACACAGACCAAAGGATTTTAATGTCACAGAATATGAAAAAAAGTCATTGAAATATAACAATTCCACATTGAAACCGATCTTTATATAACTACCACTTCTTGAGTTTTGTTGTAGTATTAAAGAATATCTGTAATTCTCTGCAAAGGCTTTAAAACTACTTCTTTTTTTAAAAACTGTGTATCGTGGGAGGCCAGATTTTCTCCCTATACCTGAACTAAACCACATATTGCAACAGATCGAATGCAGATATGAAAATCCAGCTGTCCTGTATTAACTTCAATTATGTAAACATCATGCAGCAAATGTCACACTAGGTGCAGCAATATAAACAATGCCACTTTTCTCAATGAATCTGTTTTCAACAATACTTTTCATAGAATTGTTATTTATGTTAACATGTAATGGCTTACTATGATTTTTTAATAAGTATCTTAAAATTTCCCAGTTGTAATTTTTAATGTGATAACTACATTGATAGCTGCAACCCACATAGCAGAAAGCTCTTTGAGGTCTTTAGATCCTGCCCCCCAAAGGCTGAGGAACTACTAGGTTAGTGGGAGGGTTATTATTGTTTCCTTCCTTTCATCTCCCCTCTGCAATTCTCATTCCTCATCCATCCCTTCCCACTCCTTCATCCCTTTTCTTTTCTTTTGAATGAGAGACCCTCAGGAAAGAAAGTGTAGCGCATATGTGTTATTCTTTGTATGTTTTTACTAGCTACAAATATAACACAGGTGTCTTTTATTAAATCAGTCCTTGCCCCATGTGTACTTCAGTTAACGATTTTTGGAGAACTTATACTTCCAGTTGTCTCCAAAGTTTTGCGTTGTAGTTCATGCCTGTAATCTCAATACTTGAGAGCCACGTGAAGTCTGGAGGATCTTGAGTTAGAAGCTAGCCTGGGCTACATGGCAAGACCCTGTCTCAAAAAAGAAAAAGTCTTTGATTTATTTCACTTCTGTTTTTTGAGCCTTAGGACAAGGTATATAATTTAATGTACAATAAGATTCCTACTTTATTTTAAAAGAGTGATGACTTTATTATCCAAACAAAGTGCTAATAAATACTACTGGGCAGACAACTCGTAGATTATTGAAATTTAAGACATTTTTGTGGGCTGGCAGAGTGGCTCAAGGGGTAGAGTGCTTGTCCAGCAAGCACAAGGCCCTGAGTTCAAACCCCAGTGCCACCAAAAAAAGAAAGAAAGAGAAAACTGGCAATTCTCCTAGTTTAGTGTCCTGAGGGCTGGGATTACAGGGATGCACTACCACACCAGCTAAATCTCTGTGCTTGGATGCTTTATTCACTGTGAGTGTTACTTTCTGGTTTTCTTTTTTCTTTTTCTTTTTTTTTTTTCCTTACAAAGATGGGTAAAATACTGGTTCATGAAAGGAAAATAGATCGTGTTATTGAGGTGTGTCATCAAGCTCAGTGAGAGAGGCCTTCAATGTACCTGTCACACATGGAAAGAGTATACCGAGTGCTGGGTGTGGTGGAGAGCATGACGTTTGGATGAAAGTTGGAAGAGAACTTAAAAATACTATGTGTAGATCTTGTGTTCTAACTGCATATTACCCTGATACTCATATGAAACTCTCATGTGACTATTTGGGTGTGTCTCTTTCCTTCTTTCTACCCCTGAGGGGTGTATCCACAGGTGCATGTGTGAACTTCATGGTTTCGTTTCGGGGTGGGGGGTGGGGGGGCAGTGCTTTGGTTTCCATTGGCTTTCCTTTGCATTCATCGTGATAAATTTAGAATGCAAAATAGTTGTCTTCATTCTGTGACTTGCTTGTGAAAACGTAAAACTTATTCCATAACGCTTGCCATTCTGTTCACACATAGTCACACACATGGACATACACAATCACACTCCTCTCCACTCCGCACACCCACACACACCTCAGATTGTGAGTGAGATAGAAGTTTACAAAATGAGTCACAGATAAAAACTGGTTGCTCTACTCATGTGGAAGAACTTTCTTTTAGGAAATATCCTACTTGACATGTAAAATAAAAGATGCAGTTTTTGCTATCTTTCTTTTTTGGTTTGTTTATTTATTTATTTATTTATTTATTGTCTCGAGGCACAAACATTTCCTATTATTCCTTGTGGGAATGTTTAAGAAGCAAGGTTTTTTTCCAGATTTTTTTTATTATTCATTTATTCACATGTGCATACGTTGTTTGGGTCATTTCTCTTTCCTGCCCCTCGCCCCCACCCTCTCCCCTGCTTCCAGGCAGAACCTGTTCTGCTCTTTTCTCCAGTTCCATTGAAGAGTAGAAATAAGCAATAATAAGAAAGACACAGCATTTTTGCTAGTTGAGATAAGAACAGCTGTAGAGAACAATTCCTAGCATTGCTTCCATGTACAAATGTGTTACAACCCAGGTTGATTCATCTCTAACTGATCTTTACACGGGTTCCTGATCCCCTTCTCATGGTTTTGTTTTTTTTTTTGTTAATACTGAGGATGGAACCCAGGGCATGCTAGGCAGGCACTCTACTACTGAGTTACATCCCCAGCCCAAAGATATGTATTTAAAGGGAATATCCATTCCTAGAACTTTGACTATAATGCTTTGCAGTTGAAATGAATCTTATGTTGTTGTGAACAGATTTTAAGATCAGCAATTTGATGGTGACAGAGTTTACTCTGATCAAAGATTAGCTTTTGAGTTTGGAAAGCTGAGAAAGCATATAAATTCCACATGATCAAAGGAAGGGAAGTGAGGAAACCTTCACTGGGATTTGAATTCAGGGTCTTACGCTTGCTAGATAGGTGCTATACCACTTGAGCCATGCCCCCAGCCCAGGAAACCTGTTTTTAAGTGGCCCGGTTATAACTACCTGTAACACTTCTGTCTGAAAAAGAGATAGTCCTCTTCTCAGGTGAAGCATTGTATGTTTCAAGCATAATTTACTCAATGATGCTACATATGTGAAAAGGGTAGGTACATAGCATTCAGAACAGACCCTTCTAAGTGATTGGAGGCAACAGGCGTGCCGAAAGAAAAGGTCAAATTGGGAAAAACCCAACATTTCTGGTCTAACGCTGATACTGTCTTCTTATCTGAGGCAATTGCCTGTGCTCCAATTTTTTTGTCTTGCAAAACATGCAATAATGCATACATACTTGCATTTCTTCCTGTTACCTCCAAGTGTTTGGTGGTCTTTTAGTAGCTCCCTGACAGGGTGGAGGAAGACAGTGCTGGGCTTGTTTTACAAATGGAGAAATTGAGAAAGTTGAAGAGGCTTCATTCACATAGTGAGTCAGCAGCAAAGACAGATGGAAAAACATGTCCTCTGGCTTCTGCTGCTGGGTTCCTTCTGTTCTGGATTATGTAGCTTTTTCACATTTGAGGCACATTTTGTGATTGGTGCAATAAATCAGAGCACTTCCACTAAGGAGACAAAATGTGTCTGGTGGTGGTGGTTAGGGGTGAAGATGGAAGAACATTGTCTGCCTCTAATGGGGACTGTCCAGTGAGGGCTCCTTTTTTAAATTTCTTTTTTATTAGCATATATTAATTATACAAACAGGTTTCATTGTTCCATAGATGGATATAATGTACTTTGATCAGTTTCACCCCCTCTATTCCTCTTTCTTATCTCCCTTCTCTACTTTAAAAAAAAAAAAACCAGTTGCTGGTGGCTCACTCCTGTAATCCTAGCTACTCAGGAGGCAGAGAACAGGAGGATTGCGGTTCAAAGCCAGTCCAGGCAAATACTTCGTGAGACCCTATCTGGAAAAAACCCATCACAAAAAAAGGACTGGTGGAGTGGAGTGGCTCAAAGTGTAGGCCCTGAGTTCAAACTGCAGGACTGCTATTTCATACATACATATAAATTATTTCCATCATATTCAAGCCTCCCTTCACCCTCTCCTTTCACCCTCCCCCTCCCACGGTTCCCAACCCCAAAGAACCCTCCCCGCCATTTTGAGGGCTCCTTTTCACGAGTGAATACACTATGAGTCACATCCATATGCTGAGAAGCCAGCATATCATAAGATGCACCATCTGCCTTTATATTATTTCTAAAGGACTGAAGTATCTATTAGCTATTATCTGACTTTCCTTCTCATGAAGTAGATAGAGCAGATGGTAATATGCATGCATCATCTGAGACAGATTATAATAAAGTCTCCCGCGTACTGAGCACCTTGCTGGACCCAAACGCTCTTAGGTACTTTTGTCTTCTCATTGAGCCATCATAGCAACCTTCAGAAGTTGCGTGTAATTAGCTCCATTGTTACACAGAAGAATCTGGAGTTCAGAGAGGGTAAGTGATTTGTTTAAGGTCACATAGACTTCGAGGCTGTCAGACTTCTGGGACCCTCATACTTCTGTTGTGTCCCATTCCTCTTAAATTATTAACTTGCCCTATATCAGTATAGAAATGGTGTTCTGAGCTTATTAATTTTCTGCTCTCTCCTATATAGGGTACTAACAATTAACCAATTGCTTAATTTAACAATTCACTGATTAGATTGCTAGACCAGTTAAAAAGCAAATTTTAATAAGAAGAGCAGTTATCTAGTGTTTACCACGTGCTAGGCTGTGATCTAAATTTATGGCATATGTAAACTCATTTAAACCTCTCAACAATGTATAGTTACTGTTATGTGAAGTCGTTATTATTACTATTATTTGCAGTGCCCAGAATAGAGCCCAGAGTCCTGTGCAGGCTAGGAAAGCACTGTACTACCAAGTCACATCCCCTAGCCCAAAAGAGTTATTATTATTATTATTATTATTGTTATTGTTATTGCAGTACTGAGACTTGAACTCAAGGCCTTCATCTTGAGCCAGTGCACCAGTCCTGTTATTGTGAAGGGGGTTTTGAGATAGGGTCTTATGAACTATTTGCCTAAGCCGGCTTCGAACTGCAATCCTCCTGATCTCTGCCTCCTGAATAGTTGGAATTACAGGTGTGAGCTGCTGGTCTCCGGCCCAAAAAAGTTATAATTGTCGTCATCCTGGATGGGAAAAAAGAGGCAGAAGAGTTGAAACAACTTGCCTAAGGACATGCAGAGCTAGTAACTGTGAAGCCAGGATCTGAACCCACTTTGTGTCCAGAACGCTTAACTAGGTGATCCCCACAGAAAATCACTCAGTTCAGGAAGATTGGCTTAGTTCCTATGCACTATGCCGGTGGAAAATGTACTTACAAGTAAGAGCATACATTCAACAGAGACCAAAACGTATACAACTGAAAAAATGCTATACTAGCACGAATATGGAGTATAAATGTTGCCTATGGGTAGAAACAAATAATAGAGAACATAAGTGGTCTGAGACAGTTAATTTGCCTTTCTGAAGAATGTACTTGACCGTGGATGAGTGACGGGCACTGGGGAGAAGCTGTTCCATGCATTCTAAAATAAGCAGGTTACTTGGCTACTGCTCAAACTCTAAATAGGTATGTGGGTTGTAGCTATTTGACCTGAATCAACTTTAAATTCCCTTGAGTCCTTGTATGGTTTTAAAAGTGGAGCTGAAATGAAAAAAAAATTCGCTTTCTCTTAATATTGTGTTTAAGTTAGAATTTATTAATTCCTGGCAAAGACTGCAAGGCAAACGGGAAGAGGATTCGTAAGTATTGTATCATTCTTTTGTCAGAGAGTTCTCTTTTGGTAGCAGGAAGTGTTGTGACTTGCTCTCTAGAGATGCAATTGTAAGAAGAATGTTGGGTTTCCAGATTTGAAGTTCTGGGCGTGGGAGAAGGTTCTATTAGTCCTTCGAGAAAGGAAACAGGTTTGCTCCCGTCGCAGAAGGGTAACTATTTTAATATTATTTGTTAGGCTCTAACTTTTTGATTATTAAATATGTAAGCTGAATTTTACTTTGAAAAGTCTGAAATTCCTGTTAACTTATTTGAATGAACATTTGGGGTCATGTTCTAAGTATTATTTGTTCAAGTAGAGTAGTTTGTTTTTAGAGAAATTTCAAGGTTTGGAATTTAACCTGTTCTATGTATATTCTGGGGTTTTATCCCTTTATTTTGGGGATGTCCTAGGGAGTTTGCTTTTTTTTAAAATTGATTTGGAAGTCCTGGTTATGTAGCCATATTTATCAAGTTAGTGCTCCAAAGTTTAAATGATAGAAATTATCTATAGAGAAGGCAAGATTTCAAATGCCTTTGATCCTTGTTAAATGTTTTTTTCAAAATTCTGTGACATAGAAGTTGCAGTGATTGTCATGCCAGCACATGTCATGATGAGATTAATATTTCTGCTCTTACAAAGTGACTTATATAAAACAGTCGTCCTGATGTTAATGATTTACAAAATACCGGAAAGCCATTGGTGATGAGTTTTATGTCGTGCTGCCCTGGCACGGTAGTGATAGTGACTTCCAATGCTTAGATCCAGCATGATTTTCTATCATACAAAGTAGATGATATTGTAAGTTTTATTTCTCTCCGAATTTCTGTTAAAGGCAAGTATAGCTACTTCGTAGGGTAAATCCTGACTCTGGGTTAAACATCACCTCCCAGACTGGTTTTACAACACGTGTATGAAAAGTGAAGTATGAAACAACAAGAATCTGTTTTTTTCAGTTAACAAGTACAATATTTGAGAGTGTAGCAGAGCAGGAGGCACATTCAGTGAGAAAGATTAGCTGTCCACTGAGCTCGAAGTGGGAGCTGAAATTGTACTGTATCTGACGATTTCTGAGTTGTAGGTCACACCATTTTGTGGTATTTTTCTTTGGGTTGAAGCAGGCCAACTAGTCTCATCTTGTACACGCACATATTCCGAAAGGTTGCCCGTGGCGTCACTCAAACATAGGTTGATTTTCACAGGAAATGAGACTGGAAATACCCTTCAGGTGTTAAGTTTAATTAATTTAATTAGCAGCACATTCCTTTTTACATAATTTATTCAGCTTTTTTGGGGAAACAATGGAAGGAATTATAGCTTAATTTTAAAAGGGATGTGCCCTATTTCAATCCAAGGAATTAATGGTAAAAATAGGTGAAGAAGGGGTGGTTTTTTGGTTGTGTCTTTGAGTTTGACATATTTAGATCATTATGAAGACTTGCATTAAATGTCTACAAAACTTGTATTTTGGTCATCCTGGGGGTTGAATTCAGGGTCTCATGCTTGCTGGGCAGGAGCTCTACCACTTGAGAAACATTGGAAAACATTTAAAGAATGTCTTCAATGTAAGTTAAATTTAATGTTCTATTATTGGCAAAGTTATTTATTAACTTATTTTTAAATAGCCATTGCTTTCAGATCTTATCTTTGTTTATTAAGAACAAAAAGAGGAAAGGAAACTTTTACTTAAAATGGAAGTACATATTCCTCCAGGAAAATGACACAGAGATTGGACACCCTTTGGGGTTTGAGTGACTCATGCATATTGCTACTTAAAAAAAAGATCAATTAGAATCTAGCTTGTGCTATTATAGCATAGAGAATAGAGGTATTTACAGAAAATGAATTCATTTCTTAATATCTGTGTAGGGGTGAAGTCATGGGATATCTCGGGTTTGCTTTAAAATAATTCAGGTTAGAGAGATAGGGAAGGAGGGAGTGGGAAAAGAAGAGAGGACCAGAAGAGGATCAATGAAGCAGTTATGAGTAAATCCTGATGAATGTACAATTGGTGATGGATTTTTAGGGGTTACTTGAACTATTTTTTCTTGTTTTTCTATAAAGTGTTCATAATACAAAAGTTAAGTGTAGCTTTAGCTTGGGGCAATTTATGTTTTCTTCTAAGTGTTATACTTTATTTTCAAATTGCAGACCTGTAGAAAGATGATCCCTGCACGATGTGTATTATCATAAAGGTGAAATGCCAAACTTGTTGCCAGTAAGAACTGTTTCTAAACAAATCTGTCTGTTTGACTTTCAGCTAAATTCAAAGGACAGGTTGCAAACATCTTGAAGACTTCTGTAGTATCTTGAAGTATTAAATGAGAGTGGTTAGATAAAGCATAACAGGCTAATTGCATGTAAAGAATGTGACAACACTATTCTGTCTTGACAGTTCACAGCTTTCTCTGCATGTTTCATTCATTTCTTATTTATTTATTTATTTATTTGGTGCTGAGAATGGAACCCAAGACCTTTGTGCATTCTAGGCAAGCGCTCTAGCACTGACCTGCACCCCCACCCTAGCATGTTTTTTCTTTTTTTTGAGACAGGGTGTCCGCTGTGCCCCAAGCTGATCTGGAACTTGTGGGTGCTCCTGCCCTGGCTTTCTGAGTGCTGGAATTATAGGCGTGACTTACCACACCCAGCTGAAGCACATGCATTTTTCAAACCACACAAGATGACTAGATAGCATACCTGATGCATAGGTCTGCTCACTTACCCTGTTCACCCTCTTCAACATTTATTTATTCAACAAAGTCAAATAAGAGATCGTCCCTGCTTTCAAGGAGCTCAGAGACAAGGGGAAGAACAGATGGTCTTCACACTAAAAGAGGTGACAGCAATATGAAGAAAGGGGGAGCTTTACTGGGTAGCAAGCATGACCTTATGATGTACCTCCTTGAAAATAATACAAACAGAAAATCTGAGATGCTTTAATTATTTGTAATAGAAAATTAGAAAGAGGGCTAAGATAGTGTAGTAGGTAAGGGTTTTCAGGTCACCTCATAAGTGTCCCTGAAACCTTTATTATCTTATCTGACATGCTGTTTTCACATTCATATTATTTTAATCAAAATAAATTAGAGAAGCACAGTTCCTAAATATATTCACATTTATGTCCCATCAGCTGGTCACGTTATTCTCTCGTTCCTAATGCTGTACAACCCAAATAACACATACTGTATAACAATACCTCATGAGAAAAGACTGTCAGTTTCATTTGGAATATCTAAAGATGTCCTCTGTTTAGTTTCACAATTTTGCAGCTGAAATGTCAAATAGGATTACCACAAGATCTGGGCCTGAAAACTAACCTCACTAAGCAAAGTCTCCTGTACGTGTTGAATATTGGTTTCATGGAAGTTTGTTCTCTGCATTGAGTACAACAAGCAATTTTTAGTAATTCTGAGTATTGAGCATAAAAATTACCACCACATCTTCCTTTTACTTTACCCTTTTCTAAGTTTTCAGAACTAGGAACCTAGGAAAGGTGTGAAGGCATTTGGGGTTTCACCACCATGTTTTGACTTTAAAGGATTAAATTGAATGCATATAGCCTCTCAAGCTGTTATGATTTCTGCTTCACCAAGAGTCCATGAATGCTTTCTAAAAGAAGGCAACTAAAAGTCTAAGCCTCTTGCTCCTTGAGGAAAGCCCTGTAAGAGAAAGGATCCTCAACTAAAAAGTAAATCACACAGATACTTGGGCATTTGGTTATGTTTATATTAAGACTAAGTTATTAGTATTGATACAGTGGGAGTGATTTTTCACAGCACTTGGCATTTAAGAGGCCAGAATGAAGCAACATGAAATACAGTAAGTGACACAGAAGCCTGTCACATACAGAAAGCATTTGCATGCTTTTCTTCCTTTCTTTTCTGGTGCTGAGGATGGAACCTATGGCGTCGATCTAACACTGAGCTAAATCTCTAACCCTGTGTGCTTATTTTCAAGGTGCATGAGCTGTTTTATGGTCAGAGTCAATTTTACACCAGTGCTTGAAGAAAGAACTTCTAGAACTCTGTATAAACCTTTGCTGAACCTGTTGTTTATATTCTGTATGTTTTACACAATTACACTTTCTGTTATTTCAGTTAAAGTGTAAATAAATCCTTCATCCTTTAAGTAATGGAAACAAGTTACCTTTAGCTAGAGGGGTCCTGAGCTACATTTTCTGTCAGCTCTGTTCTTATTTCACATTTGCTAAGAATGGTCACATTTCTCTCAGCAAAGTAGGGGCCACCTCTTTCTTTTCGTTTTTATGGTTAGAGCACTTGATTACCTTCTCTCATGTACATTCTCGGTGTTTTGCAAAGCCACGAGTACTCTCAGACACTTGTTTTTTCCCTAATACAGTTTAGGTGATGAAGTTGTGGAACACTGCAGACTTGAATTACTGATTGTGATTTCTGTGATCACTGGATGTCAGGCCTGCTGGGAATTATCTCTACCCTTGAAACATTGCAATATGTTGGAATATTTTTTAAGCCAGGCATAAGTAAGGTAGCAAGGTATGACAACAGTATGCAAGAGAAAGTTAGGCTGTTTTATAGAAATAAACTCTTAAACTAAGACTTGTTGAGCAAGTCTTGTTATTTGGATGCTGTTAATGAAAAAACAATTCTCTTTAACATAGGAAAATTATTCTCTTTGACCAAGTTTGAGGGTCTGTGTGGAAGAGGCAGATGAGTGAATCAACTAAGATGATGGACGTTCCAGCCAGACTGTCCTCCACTTATATAAGTACAGAAGCAAGTCTATAATTAAATTGTTAAATTTTGTGGCAAGATTCTAAATTCTGTGGGAGTTGAAGAGAAAGCTCAGAAGGAGGGGGAGCCATTGGGAAACAGACTTTGGGAGAAGAGGAGGCTTCTGCAGAACCTTGAAGGGTAAGTAGAAGTTGGATAGACAGACAGAAAAGAAAAAGAAAGAGGAAGGTATTTTAAGTGTGAGAGGTAGATACAGAGAAAGTCTTCAGAAGGACAGAGGAGGAAGAGGGAAAGATCAAACCAAAGGTACCAATGTAGGATTTAGAAAGACAAGTTCACAAGGAGAGTTATGATCAAAAAGCTTGTTTGAAGCCAGGTACGGTGGTGCATACCTGTAATCCTGGCACTTGGGAGGTTGGCAGGAGGATCGTGAGTTCAAGGCCAGACTGGGATACATACACTCCGTCTTAAAAAAGAAAACTTGTTTGAAAGTTTGGTTTTTTGTTGTTGTTCCACTGGGGTTTGAACTCAGGGCCTCGTGCTTGCTAGGCAGGCGTTCTTACTGCTTGAGCCACTCTGCCAGCAAAAAAACTTGTTTGAAGTGATGACAGAAAGGTAAAGCTGCTTAGTGCAACTAGTAGGACCACTTGAGAGAACCTGGAGTATCAGACAGAGATTAGACAATGAATTTAAGCATACTCAATTGCAGTTTACTGGGTGGGGACTAGAATATCCAATGGGTGTGAACTGTGGGTGTGTGCCATTCTCAACTCAAAAGACAATTAATCAGAATGCTCTGTGTCCATGCCATGGGGGACACAGTGATAAGTAAGCTACATGGTACCCTAAAAGTCTTGTTGGGGGAAGTAAATCCATTTAGAAACTCTAGAATAATGGTTGGAAACGTTGATTTTGGTGTCAGGCAGGCCTGGATTTGAGAGCTGGTCTGCCTGTTTCTAGTTGTGTGATTTTGGGCAAGTTATTCAACTTCTCTAAACCTGATTGCACTCAGTAAAATGAGAAAAACGGTATTACCAGGCTCATAGAGTTTTTCTGAAAAGTAACTTACATAATGTATGTAAGCACTTCGCATAGACCTCCATAACTGTTTTTAAGGATATGTTTTTCTATTATTGCAATTATTATTGTTATTGTTACCTACTCTGTGTGGGCACTGTAATAGAGGCTGGGAATATGAGGGTGAATGAGATATGGTCACTTCCATCAAAGAGCTTTGTTGTTTTTTTTTTTTTTAATGGTACTAGAGTTTGAACTCAGGGCCTGTGCCTTGCTAGGCAGGCACTCTACCATTTGAGCCATGCCCCCCAACCTTCATCAGAGAGCTTTGTATAAAAGCAATAGCAATAAAAACAGCATGGTGCTGGCAAAAAAACAGACATGAAGACCAGTGGAACAGAATAGAGGGCCTGGATATGAATCCACACAACTATACCATCTCATTTTTGACAAAGGCCCTAAAAATATACGATGGAGAAAACACAGCCTCTTCAACAAAAGTTGTTGGGAAAAGTGGTTAGCTGTCTGCAAAAAACTGAAACTAGATCCATGTCTATCACCCTGTACTAGTATCAACTCAAAATGAATCAAGGACCTTAATATCAGACCCCAAACTCTAAAGTTGGTACAGGAAAGAGTAGGAAACACTTTGGAAGTAATAGGTATAGGCAAGGACATCCTCAATAGAACCCCAGCAGCTCAGCAACTAAGAGAAAGAATGGACAAATGGGATTACATAAAATTAAAAAGTTTCTGCACAACAAAAGAAATGGTCTCTAAACTGAAGAGAGCACCCACAGAGTGGGAGAAAATATTTGCCGGCTACACATCAGACAAAGGACTAATAACCAGAATATATAGGGAACTTAAAAAACTAAATTCCTCTAAAATCAATAAACCAATTAAGAAATGGACAACTGAACTAAACAGAACTTTCTCAAAAGAAGAAATTCAAGTGGCAAAAAAACACATGAAAAAATGCTCACCATCTCTAGCCATAAAGGAAATGCAAATCAAAACCACACTAATATTCCAGTTCAGCCCTGTTAGAATAGCCATCATCAAAAACACCACCATCAACAGGTGTTGGCGAGGATGTGGGGAAAAAGGAACCCTCTTACACTGCTGGTGGGAATGAGAACTAGTACAACCACTCTGGAAAAAATTTTGAAGGCTTCTTAAAAATCTAAACATAGATCTGCCATATGATCCAGCAATCCCACTCCTGGGGATATACCCAAAGGAATGCGACTCAGGTTACTCCACAGGCACCTGCACACCCATGTTTATTGCAGTGCTATTCACAATAGCCAAGTTATGGAAACAGCCAAGATACCCCACTACTGACAAATGGATTAAGAAAATGTGGTATTTATACACAATGGAATTCTACTCAGCCATGAAGAAGAATGAAATCTTATCATTCGCAAGTAAATGGATGGAACTGGAGAACATCATCCTGAGCGAGGTCAGCCAGGTTCAGAAGACCAAAAATCATATGTTCTCCCTCATATGCGGACTTTAGATCTAGGGCAAATGCAGCAAGGGGATTGGACTTTGATCACATGATAAGGTGAGAGCACACAAGGGAGGTATGAGCATAGGCAAGAAACCCAAAAAACATGATAGTATTTGATGTTCTCAATGCAAAGGAACTAATGCAGAAACTTTAAAGTGACACAGGCCAATAAGAGAAGGGGATCAGGAACTAGATAAAAGGTCAGTTTGAGAAAAATCAACTTAGAATGTAACACATTTGTACATAGAAGCAATGTAGGAATCTCCTTTTATAGCTGTCCTTATCTCAACTAGCAAAAACACTTTGTCCTTATTATTGTTTATACTCTCTCTTCAACAAAATTAGAGATAAGGGCCGAACAGTTTCTGCCTGGAAGCGAGGGGGTGGAAGGGGAAGGACAGGTTGGGGGTAAGGGGGAGAAATGACCCAAACATTGTATGCACATATGATTAAATGAAAAAAACCACCCTCCCGAAAAAAGAGCTTTGTATAAGAGTATAAAATGTTACTCTTGTGGTGGCTGTGTTTTTTAAATCAAAAAAATGTACATATGGAAACTGGGCATAGTGGTACACGCCTGTATTCCCGGGACTTGGGAAACTCAGGATCATATATGTTCAAGGCCAGCCTGGACTACGTGGCAAGATCCTGTCTCGAAAAAAAATGTATATATGGTCTGACAGTGAAGAAAGATGTTTAAAATTGGAGCTGTGTAAGAGAATGCAGGGCTGGCTGCAGTGGAAGAAAATACACTGTTCTGTGAAAGTACTGGGAAGAAAAATTTTATCTTGGTGTAGTTAATGTAAAAAGACCTCCTGAGAGCAGACAGGAAAGTGGGCACTGGTGGCTCATGCTTGTAATCCTAGCTACTTAGGAAGCTGACATTGGGAAGATTGCAGTTCCAGGCCAGCCTGGGCAAGTAGTTCACGAGACCCTATCTCAACCAATAGCTGGGTGCAGTGGTGCAATCCTGTCATACCAGCGACAGCTGGAAACTGAAATAGGAGGATCAGGTCCAGGCCAGCTTGGGCAAAAGTGAGTCCCTATCTCCAAAATAACCAGAGCAAAAAGAGCTGGAGGCATGGCTCAAGTGGTAGAGTGTCTGTCTGCTTACCAAGCAAGAAGTCCTGAGTTTAAACCCCAGCACTGCCAAAAAAAAAAAGAGTGGCTAGTTGATGAGTGAAGAGCTTGCTGCAGATGCCTGCAGAGGAAAAGGCATGAAGTGGACAAGGCATGTGGCCTGGTTAGAGAAAAGGGGACCCTTAGATTGTAGGATTCAAGGGTGCTATACGCGTAATGGGAAGTGACGTTGAAGCTTAGGACCTTGAACACTGTGCTACAACGTTGGGGGCGGGGAATTCCTCTTCTATGGAGTGATCATGAGATCTGCTGTTCAGTTAACGGTAATATTAGAGGAGACCAGACTGTAGACAGATGAATGAAAGGCTTCTAGAGTAGAGCAGACCTGAGGCCATCATGGGATATGGTGGAAGACTGTCAGAGTTTGCAAAGAAGAATCCAGAGGGCTTGGTGATGGACTGACTCACCCACCTTTTGTTCCTTATAGCCAAACTACAGTTTCAAATTATACACCTGGAGACCCAGGACAATGGGGAAGTTGGAAATGAGGCCTGGTTTGGCAGGAGGAAGAGTTAGGAAAAAAGGGAACGTAATGAGGCTGGGGGTGAAAACCACAGGGAGAGCACTTGCCTAGCATGTCTGAGACCCTGAGTTCGATCCCCAGCACCACAAAAAAAAGGAGAGGGAAAGAGAGGAAAACAATTAGTGTAAGTTTGATTGCATTTCTTTGCTGACTTTTCTTCTCCCTTGGCCACTTCTGGACTTTGACCTTCTGCTGTAAGTGTGTCTATCACTAACCCTAGGCACAAAGCCCCAAGCACTCTGTCTTTCTGCAGCTTCAGATACCATCTTCTCTGTTTCTGTGCCTAGAACACCATCGCCAGTGATGTCTATCTGAGAAATTTTTTGCCGCCCTCTAAGACAAAGTTCACCTTCTTAGAAAATGTCCCCTGACGCCCACCACTCAGTATATATGACTATGATGGCTCTGATATGAGATCTTTGTTTTTCTATCTGTTTCCCTTACTAGACAGGAAGCTCTTCCACAGAAAAGGGAACTTACGGTCTTAATTGTCTATGTCTACAACACGTATTCAACCTTCACTGAAGTCTTGATGAGTATAGATGGATGAATGGGCAAATGAGAACATTTCAAGTTGAAATCTTGTAAAGTCATTTGGAAATGTGGTTCTGGAGCTTGAGTAATCACAGCCAGAGTAAAGCTCATTAGCCCACACAAGGTCACTCGCCCATCTGTCCTAGAGGGTAGAGCAGTTGACTTACCTAACTAGGGAGGAGGCAGGATGTCGGGTTTCTGTTGGTACAGATTGGTATGTAAAGTGTGGGTGTTCCAAGGCACTGCCTGTTTTGAATGGAGGAAAGTGACAATCTCTCTCTGTCTCTCTGTCTCTCTCTCTCTCTCTCTCTCTCTCCCTCTCTCTCCTCCATTCTTCAATTGTTCACACACAATGGTGGCTACGCTTTTGGATCCTCCCCTCTTTTATAGTGAAATACCGGATTCTTCCATGTTTTTTTTACCCGTTGCTTACTTCTTCATGACACGAGTTTCAAGTATTTATTGCCCAATGTCTAATGTAAGTGACCAGCCTCTCTTTCCCAGTTCTACTTACCTAGCATCCTAGTGACTGGGATAAAGTCTATAGTCAATATTCCCTGATTGATTTTTGGTTTGGTATGGTTTGGTTTGGTTTTGGGTTTTTGTTTTTGATGGGGGGGTTGGTAGTTCTGAGGATGGAACCCACAGTACTTGCTAGGCAAATGCTCTACCAGTGACCTTACACTCCCAGCCATATCGCATTTTTATCCTTTAGTTGCCTTTAAATGTTAAGAAAAATGTGGAAGTTCAGCACCCAGTTGATTATCCACAGAGGAGTTTCCCAGCTGGCGCATGCCCTCCTCCTGACACGGAGCTGAAGGACACACTAGTAAGTGCATTGTTCAGTGAGCTACATTCCGAAGGTTGAGTGCCTTAGGAAATGAAAACAGGAACCCCTCCTTTTCTCCCTCAAATACCTTTCGAACTTTGAGTAATAGTTTCAGATTGTAGCAAAGGGTTCTCAGCAAAGATTTGTGCTCAGGGTTTACGTATAGTTAAATGAGCCAGTGGAGTGGTTTCATAATTGCTGTATTGTTAGTCAAACGCTGTAATTAGGGATGACTTCATAGGCATAAGATTCTTCTATGGGTGACGCCCTGAATTCGTACTCAGTTGTACACCATATCCTTTTATGAAAAAAACAAACAAACAAGGTTTTGTTTGCTTTTGTTTTATTCCCTTCGTTGAAAATTTGTTTTGCTGTGCCTCAGATGTTTGGGGAGAGAGGCTTGCTTTTTATTTATTCCTGCTTTGCCTGTACAGAGGACGCAGGCATAGGAGCGAGGGAAGAAACAGAATCAGAACTGGAGGCAGATCAAAGTGCTCTGCAGACAAAAGAATTCTGAAAATTCTAGAGACCTTGGGTGATTTCATTTGCTGAATTGAAATGGAGGGAAAAGATATTTCTGTTTCCTTGAATGTCAGTTCTCTTTCTCTCTCTCTCTCTCTCTCTCTCTCTCTCTCTGTCTCTCTCCCTCTGTGTCTCTCTCGTCATATAAATGAAGTTCATGTTTGTAGAAGACAAATGTGGGAATCAAAAGATTATTTCAAAGTCAGCCTTTACTTTTGCCATTAATCACTTATTAGGAAATTGGAGTCGCCCGCCCTTGTATTCAGCAAGTGCTATTTACTTTTACCTCTTTAGCTTTTGTTTTGCGTTGCTCATGAGAAAATGTGCAAATTAGGAGGAACGTGATAACATAGACAAGCTGGGAGCTATTTCAAAAGATGATCCAGGAATTAAAATTAGTTTAGTTTTTTGTTTGTTTGTTTTAATGTGTCACTGGTCTGCTCTTCAACTTGTGTGTAGAAACTGGCCTTCTGAAGAGCCAAGTTGTGTCATGGGTAAAAAGTGGATGACAGGTTTTCTTTAGGCCATCCTTCTTAAATTACATCGAATAACACTTATCCTTTTCATATCTGAGGAAGACCTGTTATACTCTTGTAGGGAATAAATATAGGGGAGATGAGGTGACTTTTCATGTATTTTTAGTAGAACCAATGCCTAATATTTATAACGCCTCTCACAGTTTCTTAGGCAGTTTATTCCCAATGTCCTTTCATCAAAGATTTGAAGCTGCTGTGATCAATGCTTGATAGTTTACAGTATGCCTTCACCTGTGCCATCTTTAATATTCATGAGAATCCTGAGGGGGGAGGTGTTATTATTGCTGTTTTCAAATGAGGAAACTGAGGCTCGGCAAGATCAAATAAACTTGCCCTTGAACACAGTGTTAGGAAATAGCAGAAGCAGGGCAGTAATTGATGTCTTCTGGTTACATCTCCAACAGGCTTTCCATTAGAAAGTGCTACATCTTTGGGTGAGGAACAACATCTTGACACAAGTACTCTGGATTAAAGCTAGTGGCTACAGGGCAGAAATGACCTCAAATTTTCGGTTTTGTTTGTGAGCCAGTTGGTCTGGCTTTGAGAGCAAAAGGCTCAGCAGTATATGAGTGCCCATGAAGAGGAATAGAGCCGCTGTTCACTTAACTTGCAAATTTTAATATTTTACAGTCTGTAGATAGGGCTGTGGGCATGGCCCAAGCAGTAGAGCTCCTACCTAGCATGCTGAGTTCAAACCCCAGTACCTCTCCAACACATGCACACACACAAAAATCCCAGCTCTCACTCAAAGAAATATGAAAAGAAACCAGAGTTATATCTTAGACACATCTCAGTGCAGTGCTAAAATAGGAATTTTTAGAAATAACTTTAAATCCAAGAAAAATGTAAAGCAAATACCTTCTAGAGGTATAATAAATCACGAAAATAAATGAATAAAATAATAAATAAAACCTGCAGTCATTTCCAAGTTATTTAATAAGATGCTGTTTTCCCATAATAATACGTTATTGCTCGATTTCCTTAAAGATACCATCAAGTACCCATAAGTAGTTGTAATGAGAAACTGAACCTTGTTTTTATTTGGGTAGGAAGTGTCTACATGTACTAACTTTAAGATCGAAGTGGATTTAGGATCTGTGATTCTTATCAACTCGAGCACATATTGTGATACTTTTCAATTGAACTTTGTTGGGCAAGGGATATAGCTCACCAGCAGAGCATGTGCTTAGCTTGTGTGAGGCCCTGGGTTTGATTCCTGGCACCAAAAGCAATTCAATAAATAAAATTAGTAAAAATAAATAAATTTAACTTTGTATTTTTAGTTTTAGCTTTTTTATAGTTGTTTTTTTGAGACAGAGTCTTGCTTATGTAGCTCAGACTGGCTTGAAATTTACAATCCTCTGAAGTACTGGGATTACAGGTGTGTACTGCCACACCCAGCCTCCAGTTCTTTTTGTTTGTGTTCAGTTGTGACTCTTAACATCTGGAGATGGAAAATCTGAGTTAAAAGCTTAAAGGAAATTGTTGTAAGCTTTCATTAAGACCATTAGACAGAAATAAGAAATTAGAAAACAAAGTATATATGTGTTTTTTGATGCATTGGATTAATTTTTGTAGTAAACTGGTGCCTTAAAATCATTTCTATGAGACCTAAGCATTTCCTAATTTTGTAGAAAGAACAAAAGAATGACCTTCCTTGCCTCTCTGAGAAGGAACTAACAATCCTCAAAGTCTCCAGAGCCTTTAGCCATCTAAAAAATGTATATTTGTACCTTTATCGCAGCCACGAATTCATTTTATGTCATATATTAATTGTTTACATGTTTGCCTCCCCAGATTGTAAATTCCTCAAGGGCAAGAACTAGGCATATAACACATGCTTAAAATATGATGTGAGGATAGAAGAGGGTAGGAGGTGTGCTGGTGAGGGGTATGAAGAGCAGGGAAAGAGATTTCTAACCTATTCAGCCCTACTGCCTGCATGGGGAAGAAATGGGACGGAATGATTTGGTCAAATTCCTGGTCAGCTGGAACAAGGATGGATAGTGGGGGTGGTTTAAGTCCAGCCCCATCTTTGTATTTCTTTTTCTTTTTTAAAGATAGTATTTACTTAATTGCCTTCCTTCAATCCTTCCTTCCTTCCTTTCTGGGCTGAAAATTGAACCCAGTACCTCATGTGCAGTACACAAATGCTCTACCTCTGAGCTACATCCCAAACCCTCAGACCCATCTTTTCTAATTTTCTTTTTTTGTGCAGAAGTGATATGGTACTGTGAGAATAAAAGCAGTTGTGTGAGTTTTTGTTGTTGTTGGGTTTTTTACTTACATTTTAAATTATTACTGACTCAAACTGCCTAAACTGGAAAGGACGTTTATAAATAGAGGGCAAACCACATGCTTTAGTTTTTCTCACTTTCAAACTTTCTGTGCCTTTATTCTATATGATATAATTCATGGAGATGAATAATGAATTTGCATTGAAAACATGATTGCTTAAACCATGTATAAAGAAAACTGGGGTTGGTGGAGTGGCTCAAGTGGGAGATCATCTACCTAGCAAACATGAGGCCCTGAGTTCAAATCCCAGTACTACCAAAAAAATTGGAATAGATTCTACCCAGCATTTTTGTAATTGGCAGTATCGAACATCATCTTAGTGAAATATAGAAATACACTTTTAAAATGACTATCATGAAACTGCAGCTTAATTTATGAAAAAAACACTCTTATACTTAACCTTAAAATGATTCACTTTGTATCTAACTGAAGATCTTCCTTTGCCTTATAGATCTGAGACTCCTCTAAAAGGTATTTTATCCAGTCTATCTTCTGAGAAGCTTCTGTCTGTAGTAGCATTTTAATATCATAGGTAAGAAAAGTTTAGGAGCAGACAAGTTCTGGGTTACATTATTGTTCAATCACATGGGTAATGTGGCAATGCCCTAACAAGGCTTGAGGGATGCAAATCTCACACAGTGGCATGAAAATTCAGTCATCTTGTTTATGAGCCACAAAAGAATCTGTTTTATTTAGTTAAAGATACCAGCCATTATATTTGTGTTAGATATATATTATACAATGATGCATACAAAGCTTCTTTAGAATTTGAGAAACCTGAGTTTGGATTCCATTTCCTTGGTCTTAATGAGCCAGGTGGTCATCTAAAAGAAAAAAAAAGAATAAAAATATTTTGCCTTATAGGGCTGTTGTGAGTATACAGGGAATTGACAGATATACGAAATTATTTAATGTAGTACTTGTCATATGGCTGTTGAATCAGTGAATTTTAAAGTATAGTGTTATGCTTTATATAGTGTCTCACCGTGTGCCTTGAACAAATAGCAACTATGCTGTGCAAAGGACAGAAGCGGCCCTGCTGTCTTTAGAATTCCCCCCTTCCCTGCCTGCCCCTGGCTACCTAGCTTCTCTGTACTGACTACTATGCTTATGGCAAAAACAAACAAACAAAAAAAATGAGTTGGTGAATCATTTGTTGTCTTTTAATAAAATAATCTAAAGGAATTAATACAGTAGACCATTTAGTATGAGCAGGTGTACAGTTCCAAGGAGGTCACCATGGAGGAAAAACTGCGCATGCTTGATTCATTTTTCCCAAGTTCAGCTAAAGGCAGGCTGCTTTCAACAAATCAAAATTTTTCACTTGGGGTTGGCAGAGTGGCTCAAATGGTAGACTAGCAAGTGTGAGGCCCTGAGTTCAAACTCCCGTACCACAAAAAAAAATTTTTTTTCACTTGATTTCTTCAGTTAAGCACATTTACTTTTACCTTGGGTTTGGGGAGTCAGATTTTCAGAAAATTAAGGGTAGAAAACCACTAAGCAGATCAAACAACAACTTAAACACCACCAGGCTGACTGAGAGCTTCAAATGAGCACATGAGAATTTAAAATTTTTGCTTTTGAAGTTTCTTTTGATTTTTTTTTTATTTATTTAACTTGTGCTTGCTCAAATCCACATGGAATAAATCTGTGAATACAGCTGACTTACTGTACAAGATCTCAATCTTGTTTTCAGTGCTGGGGATCAAATCCAGGGCTTTGCACATGCTAGGCAACTGCTATACCACTGAGCTACATTCTCAGCCCCTCAAAATTATATTCTTACTTTTAGTTTGGGAAATTTACCATTTAGAACACTTTTTTTTGAAAAGGCAACAGTGAAACTACTCTGTATGACAGTGCAACAGTAAATATGTATCAATATACATTTGTCTGAACCTTAGACTGTCCAACACCGAGGGTGAACACTAATGCACATTAAGAACTCTGAGTGTTGTACTGATGTGCCACTGCCGGTTCACTGCTGGGTATGGGATGTTGATAATCAGGGAGGCTCTGTGAGGGGTGTAAGGAGGCATATGAGAACTCTATAACTGTGCTTAATTTTTCTATGAACCTAAAACTCACTTAAAAATAAAACTTTTAAAAATCAAAAGAAAGAAAAATAACTGAAGCAAATAAAAATAGCAACGTACAATTGGTTTCATTTTCCTTGGTCCAGACTTGTCAATAGGTTTGTATTTGGAGATTGTCCATTGTAATATGGAATTCTTACAAGAGTCAGCAAATGTTTTGTAATGATTCAGATTGTGACTATTGTATATCAGGAGGCAAAATCAAGAATATTGAATACTATTTCTGGAAGTTTTTGTTGACAAAATTAAAAATTAATAGTAATTGAGCACTTTTTTTAGTTCGAGTCTGGTAAGAATAGGATTTTTCTGAGATATTTCACTTGATTGGGGTTGAGTTTAATGTGCTCAGTGATCTAAATTGACTATCAAGTTTCTTCTGTAAAAACCATACTTTGCTTGAGGACTATAAAAAACAAGCAATGGTCCAAATTTATCCTACAGGCTATGGTTTGCCAACCTCTGCTCTGTTGGTTAAATCCATCAAATAGGCCCAATTTGGGAAGGGTGTAAACTCAGATAATATAGCAAGTTATGTGCATAGGAACGCGTGTTTTAACATACACTTGTGTGACTTCTATATCAAAACCAAATCTATTTGCTTTGATTCCTCTTTACCCCTCGAGTGGGAGTGATTGATAGATGTCAGTATGGTATTTGAAAATCAGTATTTTCAGCAAATGGCTATGATAGTGGCTTAATGGGAAAATGATATTTTACATCATGAATTGATGAAGTAATTTTGATCTATGTTTGGCATATCAAACTAAGAATTTCTATTATGTATATCCTGTTATTGCCGGATACCTTGGCCCTTCCTTACACTTTTTGAAGGTGGTTTAAGATTTTGTCATTAAAAGGAAGATTCAGAAATGCTGGTAAATGAGGACTTCTCATTCGTTTGTTTTCTTATTATGGGTATAACTATAGATATAGTCACCTATTCAGATTGTTTCATTCACTTGCAATTCTGCTTAGAGTGTGACTAAACGAGGGTTTAGGAAGAGTGCTTATATTATCACAGACTTTAAGTCTGAAAACTCTTTCGTTTCTCTTTAGATCTTTAAGTGAATGAGATGGCTACCACTCAGATTTCCAAAGATGAGCTTGATGAACTCAAAGAGGCCTTTGCAAAAGTTGGTGAGTATTTTTTGTATTATAACTATAGAAAAGCAATCTTTATTTGATCTCACAGTTATTTCTCTCAAAAAAAATTTGCATGAATGGTAATCCTGAGCCTTAAAACAAGTTACTTAAAATACTTGGGATGGTTGAAGTGTGGTAGCACACACCTGTAATCTCAGTATTTGAGAAGCTGAGGCACAAGGATCACAAGTGTGAGGCCAGCCTGAGCTACATAGGGATACTTTGTCTCAAAAAGCAAACAAACAAATTTTAAAAACCCACTCCTCCCCCCAAAAATTAGATAGGTAAAGTTTTAGAAGTTACACTTAAAATGTATTATTTCTAATTATATCTAGTGTATAATATGGTCAAGGAGCCTTAGCCCATTAAGTGGGGGCTGCTGTGGCTCCTAAAATTCTTATGACGCATGTTGCATTATTATAATTTGTGTACCATGTTTTTCTGAGGAGAGATTTTGGATCTTTCACCATGTCCTTTAAGAAATGCATGACCCCTGAAAACATCAGACGGAAGTTTACTCTTCTCTAATTAGCTTGACTTACTGCCTTTTTCTTGGATCTTCTCTGCCTTTGAATAATGCAGATTGTTCCACTTTCTCAAATTAAATTAAATAATAGCATCAATCTAAAATGGAAACACATAGCTGCTATGCCATTTGGTTTAGCCTTGTGTGTGTGCGTGTGTGTGTGCGCGCGTGTGCATGTGTGTGTGTGCGTGTGCGTGTGCGTGTGTGTGTGTGTGTGTGTGTGTGTGTGTGTGTTAGGGATTAAACCTAGCACATCCATGGTAGGCAAGTGCTCTACCATTGAACTACATTCTCAGCCCTTTTTATTTTATTTTGAGACAGGGTCTCATTAAGTTGTTCAGATTAGCCTTGAATTTGCAATCTCAAGTAGTTGAGAGCCTTGGCCTCTCAAGTAGTTGGAATTTCAGGTGTGTGTCAGCAGACCTGGCTTGATTTATCTTTTAGCATCATATCACATCTTATCATTGGGCAACTATGAAAGCAGTATATAATATTTATACTCAAATGTCAATGTTCAGGACAAGTCTGTAGATGATACACAGGATAAGGACTGTATACTCACTTGAGTCAACAGGTGGACTATTACTATTTAGTGTCTGCTAAACTAAAGGGTATGAAGTTAGATCATAATGATTTATTAGTTAAATCATATTTACCCTTAGACTTGTGCTGAAAATCCCTTTAGTGAAAAAGGAGGACCAAATATGGGCAATATTTTCTTTAAAGGCATTTAATAGTAACAGCATACCTTGTCTTCGAAGAATAATAATCCCAGCCAGAGTGACTATTCATACATAACTCCACTACAATTCTAAATTAAAACCAGGCATGGTGGTGCAAGCCCATAAACACAGCATTGGGGATACTGAGGCAGTGCTGAGTTTGAGGCCAGCCTGGGCCGCATATGGCGACACTGCCTGGAAATATAATGGAAGGGCTGAATTGTTCAAGGTGCACTGTATGCATGCAAAGAATTATCACAACAGAATCCCTCCATTTTATTAATGTATACTAATTCAAAAATTTTTTAAAAAACAAAAACAGAATTTTAACTAGAGTAACTGTGTAGCTCTGAATCTAATAAAATTTTGTGTATGTATCAAAAATGTAGTAAATTTTAACTTGCTGTAGCTAGTACTCACTGTAAGAGGAGTACCACATAGTCCAATATTTGATTATGAAAAACAGCAAGTGAATTCTTGGCTGTAAGAAGTGAGGATTTTTGTTGCTTTCATTTTTTTCTCTCTGATACTCTTTTGGGGGGCAGTACTGGGGTTTGAACTCAGGGCTTCATGCTTGCTAGGAAGGCACTCTACCACTTGAGCCGCTCCTACAGTCCTGTGTTTTGTTGGGTTTTTTTAAAATAGGGTCTCACGAACTATTTGCTTGGGCTGGCTTTGAACCATGATCTTCCTGATCTCTGCATCCTGAGTAGTTAAGATTACAGAAGTGAGCCACCAGTGCCCGGCTCTCTGATAATTCTTTACAAATCGTCTTATCATAATTATTTTAGAAAACCATTTCCTTTGGCTAACATTCATCTTTCTGTGTTAGGAAAAGCTTAATTTGTTTCTTTATGAGTAGAATTTTGGGGTAAGGGCCATGCCTTATTAATTGTTTACTCTCCAGTCCTTGGCCTCCTGAAATAAATGTTTGTTGTTAAATATAGGTCTTGTCCTCATGTGCAATGTATTGGAAATATTTGTGTGCAATGTTTCTTAAAAATTAAAGGTAACTGAGATATTATTTACTGGATGGAACTTTGAATACTTTTTTTTAATTGTTTTATTATTCATACGTGCATAGAAGGCTTGGGTCATTTCTCCCCCCTGCCCCCACCCCCTCCCTTACCACCCACTCCGCCCCCTCCCTCTCCCCCCCACCCCCTCAATACCCAGCAGAAACTATTTTGCCCTTATCTCTAATTTTGTTGAAAAGAGAGTATAAGCAATAATAGGAAGGAACAAGTGTTTTTGCTAGTTGAGATAAGGATAGCTATACAGGGAGTTGAGTCACATTAATTTCCTGTGCATGTGTGTTACCTTCTGGGTTAATTCTTTTTGATCTAACCCTTTCTCCAGTTCCTGGTCCCCTTTTCCTATTGGCCTCAGTTGCTTTTAAGGTATCTGCTTTAGTTTCTCTGTGTTAAGGGCAACAAATGCTAGCTAATTTTTTAGGTGTCTTATCTATCCTCACCCCTCCCTTGTGTGCTCTCGCTTTTATCATGTGCTCAAAGTCTAATCCCCTTGTTGTGTTTGCCCTTGATGTAATGTCCGCATATGAGGGAGAACATACGATTTTTGGTCTTTTGGGCCAGGCTAACCTCACTCAGAATGATGTTCTCCAATTCCATCCATTTACCAGCGAATGATAACATTTCGTTCTTCTTCATGGCTGCATAAAATTCCATTGTGTATAGATACCACATTTTCTTAATCCATTCGTCAGTGCTGGGGCATCTTGGCTGTTTTGGAATACTTTTTACCAGTAGAAGAGCTAATTGTTCCATAAAAGTGATATAAAGAGGATTTGGCCAATTTTCTCTATAGGGTTAAATTGTAGTGAGTGAGGGATTAATTACACATTTGACTGGAAAAAAAGGATCACTGGGGAACTGCTGTCAAGCAGAGTTTAGGTTTTCCAAAGGCAGGAGATCGGACTGTGAGTCTTATTGAATTCTCTACTAAGCATATGTTCCTATACACAGACTTTTATTAACATTTATGCTGTAAAAATAAGAATTCTGGAGTCCAAAATTTCTTCCTGTTCTCAATATTACTTTTATAGTCTCTCAATATCTAGTACAGTGTTGCACACATGTTAGGTTCTCAATAAATATTTAATTGATTGAATCCCAAAACACTATACACAGTCTTTTGATCTGTCTCTATCAACCATACATTCAAAGGGTCTTTGTTATGAAAATTTTCATTATAACAGAATTTATTATTGGAGGGTTTTTTTTTAGCCATTACACCATAGCACATAAAATTTTTATCTTTTTCAGCAAAATAAAGGCTTGTGTATAGTCAGTCTTTAAAAAACTTATTAATTTTCCTTAAAAACCTTTTATAATTTTTTAGTTGTCATTAGTTACAGAGCCCTCAGGCAACAGTCAAAGGTGTTGTAGAATTTATTTTTTTCATTCAGGGGACCTTTATTTTTTAAAAGGCTCTGTAACTTATTTTCCTGTCAAGTATGGTTGCTTCCTACTTTGGGGGGAGGGAGTAGGGAGGGCTACTTTGCCTCACTTCAATTGTGACAAAATACGGAAATCATTATATGATTTCCCCCATCTATTAACAATAATAGCCTTGATTATCTCCTTAGAAATTCAGCAAAATCATAGTGTGTGGAGAAAATCTGTGTAATTACCACTAATCACAGGTTTTGTTCAGTCAATTAATAGTGCTTTGAAACTCTCTTTACTAGCAATAAACTGAGTATTAGGAATTTAAAGTTCTCCTTTCACTCACTTTCTGCACCTGCTTAGTTTTAAGCTCCAATCTTATGTAATTATTTTAATTTTCTCAACAATTGTTTCCAGTATTTTCCCATAGCGTAGCAGAAGCTTTTGCTCTCTTTTTTCCCCTTCTTCATAATGTTTCGGTTTTAATTTAAATCTGCCATCCCGAATAACTTTTCTGTAAAAAGGAAGAAGAAACAAAGCTGGGTGTAGCCGTGCATGCCTAAAATCAGAGCATTTGGGAGGCTGAGGTTGGAGGATCCAAAGTTTGAAGCCAGCCTGGGCTACTGAGATGCTGTCTCAAAACAGAATCGATAAATCTTTTCAGAACGGTTAGTGAGTGAATACTTTACCAGCCAGAAAATGTGTTTTACATTGTAACTTTTTTCTTGTTGTGGAAACTAATGGATTATTACTTATGCTGGGGATATGGCTCAAGTGAAGCACTGAGTTCAAACCCCAGTACTACCAAAAAAAGGAAAAAAAAGTCAAATGGATTATTACTTGCCACAAAGATAAATTTCAGGTAATTTTAATTTTTCAATTTTGCTCTACTCCTACAAACATTTCCTTTTAAATATGACTTTTATTTTCCCTCTGAAGCAGTCTCCTGAACTTCTTTTAAACATGGAATTTAAGCACTATTGAAATGTAAGAATAACGGGGTTTGTTAAATGACTAGGAAGAGCCATGGGTGTATTCCTTTGAGGTTGCCCAACCAAAATAAGCCAAAACATTTTGGTTGTGGTGATTCTCGCCATACCAGATTTCTCTCATCCCAGAAGCTGAGTTGTCTCCAATTACTTGATATTCTCTAGGGTATAAAAACCACATCAGGATGATGCCACAAAAAATGGTGGTTTAGTTGAATACACTTTTAGTATTCAATAAAACTACAGTGCACATTTGTTTAATTATGCCTTAAAAAAATAAAAACTATAGGACTGGGGCTAGAGAACTTGCCTAGCATATTGTAGGCCCTGGGTCCAATCCCCAGCAGCACCAAATAATTAAGTAAATAAATAAATACTATAGCTCGGCTAAAAAATAAACTAACCAGTGCTCTGTCACTTTGCCATTTGATTAATTACCTATGGAATATTAAAAGTGGATATATTGGGGTACTCTGAAAGCCATGCGTTGATAGCGTGAAAGATGGCAGGAGCACACACGTGTGGGTAAGAGCAAGATAAACATTTTTGACTGCCTAGGCTTAGCCCTCTAAACTTGTCCAGTCCTAGCCTCCGCCTTTGGGAATTCACTATTGAACACTATTGTAGCAAGCTCTAGTATGCCCTTAGCTGGGACTCATTAAGCTGCCTCTTAAGTTTGCTGGAGTGAGCTACCTCAAAAAGTAGAATCTGTGAAACGCCATCCTCTTATTTAACTAAGCATCTGGAGACGTTTAGCAGCGGCCTTTTCTAAAGTTTAATGCCTAATGAAAGCTTGACTTTACTGCTTAGATCTTAGGGTAGAATATAATCTAAATTCTTCTGTACAAGTCTTTTAGCCAAGTCCTTTTAATCAATATTTTGCGAACTTTTATGGGCATTCAAGATTGTGTGTGTGTGTGTGTGTGTGCCTGAATCCATTATTAGACACTTAGATTCCTATTGTCATTTTTTAGTGCTAAAAATTTGTGAAATGTATTAGTCAAATGAACTTGAACTTTGAAACCCAATGTTTTTTCAAAGGCTATGTATCTGTACTTGATTGCTTTTCTTCTTTAGGTCCTAATGAGCACTGTCCAGAGTGGGTTAATGAAGAAGCTGAAGCTGCATGTGTGTTGCAGATGAGGGCACACAAAATGGGACCTCTGTATAAGAACACCACCAGATTTAGACAGATTCAAGGATGGTTAAAACAATACACACACCCTTTGAGGGTCAAAGAAAGTCCTAGTCTTTCTTACTGTTGGATTTCTAAGACAAAGTAGGACCCTGAAAGATGCGTTTGAAGTGACAGATTGCTGCACATAGCACCTGGGCAAGGGCAGTGTAAAACAGCAGCTCAAATCAAAACCACTTGAATTCTGGCTCAGCTTTCTCCAGACAAGTACTTAAAATAGCTTAAATAACAGGATGCAAGGGGAGGGAAAACATTTCCTTTTAAGGATATGCATTCTTGGTGTGATTCAAACTTCGGCAGGAACATGGCTGTATAATAAGTTTATTTATTTTGAGGTTACTTGGGGGAGGGTGTTGAGGGAGGTAACTGGCATTTAAACTAATACTTGGTAAAAGGGAATAATGCAATTTCCTTTAAAACAAAATGCAGATGTGTACGTACATGTGTCATCCGAAGAAGACACACACAGAGAGACAGAGTACCCTGTAACAAAACAGTTCTTTTCTCATTAGTTCAGCAGCCAGTATGAAAAGACGGGCCTGTCTAGCACAGTACTGGAAGTCTCTTAGTGACTTTTTCAGTATTTTTTTTTGTCATTACAAAAATGTGGCGCACTTATTAAAAGTTAGCTTTTTACTTTTTGCCAGAACTTTGTTCAGTAGTTGGGTGGCATTTATTTTTTTCTGCTGCTTGTTAACGTCTAGCCGTACTGACCATATTTTCCGAATCAAAAAGTTGAAACATGCTGGCAAAAACCTTGAGACTGTAATGGGTAACGTAGGCTGCATGATAATTCATATCTGTTTCATCAGCTGGTCGAAAACACAATGGTAGAACACACAAACCTTGAAAATGCAGTCTTTCCCACTCATGCCAACACGTAGTTAGAAGAAGTGGCAAATGAGCCAGAAATGGGTTCCAGAATGTTGGCAGCTTTAATGAGAGAATAAAGAAGCTGCCATCGTGCCTGGTGGTTGGGATTTTTGTTTCCAGTTGTTAAAACTACTTTCAATCTAGGCCTCTGTTTTCTGGGTCCGTTGATTATTAAATTCTCGTGTTTCTGTCAAAACTCATGGTAGGAAAACTTCACCAATCAAACATGGTTTTGAGTTCCTGGTTAATAACGTCACTGATGCTTTCTAAAACACCAGTATGCTACCTCATTGTCTGGCCTTCCAAAGCATATTAGATCCCCAATGCTGGTTACGGGTGTATCATTGTCTTGTTTAACTGGGAATTGAACATAAAATTAGCATAAAACTCTTTAAAAATAATTGCACGCTATTTTGTCTTTCAAGTACTTTACCAGCTGGGAGATTTTGTAAAATTAATTGCTAGCCTCTGCTATTGTAGGCTCCCTCTGCCTTCTTATTGAAATTGAAATTGTTTTCTTCAAAATATATGATTCAGGAGCTCTAATAAAGGAACGCTATAATTTACTAGTGCTAACACTAAAATGCCTTCGATCACCGCAGGCAGTATAAGTTGAATTCACATCTCTTGATTAAATAAAATAGGGAAATAGCAGAGGAGGTAGAGCTTTTGAAAGATGACACATGTTCTCTTCATCTGAGGAAAGATAAAGGAGAGCTCTCTCAAGTGATTCAAAAGTTTTACAGGATTTTGGAAGCCATGGTAAGACCCAGGGGTTCTGTCTGGCCAATTTCTGTATCTTTGTGTCTAGCTCATTGCCTGTGACAGAATAGGTACTCCGTGTGCCGTAAGAATAATTTGTTCTTTTTTGGTTTTTCCTGTTTCTTTTTTGTTTTTGAGATGTTTCACTGTGTTGCCCAGGCTGGCATCAAGCTTTTGGGCTCAAGTGATCATCTTGCCTCAGCCTCAGGAGTAGCTGGGACTACAAGGTGTGTACCAGCACCACACGCAGCTACATGGTATTTCTTAATAATGCCAAAGTAGGTTTCTGCATTTGGAAACCTGACCTGACAGCCTTTCCTGTGCCTGCTTTGGCCCTCTTTGGTGGGTGTGTTCACTTAGAAAACCAAATTACAGATCTGAAGGCTGCAGGGTGGGGACAGGATTAGAACAAAGGGAATGAGATTGAATGTTATTTAAAGGATATTTCTGTCAAGTTTGGTTTCCTGATGAATTGTCTGTCTTTTTTTGTGCTATTTCTGTATTTTTTTTTGTCATTTCGTTTTGGTTTTAAAACACTCATCTAGGATTACAGCATTTTTTTCTCTGGTCAGTATCTGAGAATCCTTGATTCCACCAACATAATTTTTTCCTGTTCCTTACTATATGCAAGGCACTGTGCTATGTATGGTGGTGGGAGATAAAAAAGACTTGAAAGAGCCTTTATCAAGAGATGTACAGCCTAATAAGGAAGATTGTCATGTAATGACAAATTCCTATTCTCCAGCCCCTTTCATGTTTTCCTGTCCCTCACTAAAGGCATCTGTTATTACTACCCTTCGTTTGAAATGGAGTTTCCGCATGTGGTTATTTTACGTTAGTTATATTTTAGGGTGGCTACTTCCTGGCATCTTTTAATCACATCAATGAGCTGTCTTCTAATTAATGCTCAAGAGAGGTTATTGCAGAGAGAGTTTGTGCAAACAGTACTTCTCCCTGTTACTCAGATCTCTGTTTCCACCTAATACAAATAAACTTCCTGATAGTCTCTCAGGGCCCTGGTCAGTTTCATGCAGCTTTGAATCCATCATACTTTTTGAATATTTAGCTTAAGATATCTCTGCCTTCTATTATATCATTAAGAGTGCCTCTGCATGTGGAAACATCTGCCCTTCATTCCTTTGGGGTTAAGGATGCACCCATAACATGCTACATTAAAAAGGGAGTTCTCAGGGCTGCCAACCTTACAAGTAGAGGTTGAATAGTAGTATATTTGTCCTACATTTAAAAAAGACTACCAAAAAATCAATTACTGTGTACCTTTTATATGGCAGGTCAAAGCTGAAATCCATAACAAAAGGTTAAACTGTGCTCAGTTACATAGGCCTAGCCTTTCTCAGAATTCAAAGAAAGGGAATAAATTTTAAAATGTTTTCCTATCAAAAACCACTAAAGTAGACAAAATTTATTATTAAAAGGAATAAGCTATTTTCTTCTCTAAAGCTATCATAGAATGAGAGAATATGGGCTGACAGAGTGGCTCAAGTGATAGAACGCCTACCTAGCAAGTGCGATGCTCTTGGTTTAAACCCCAGTACTGCCCCCAAAATATGCAAGAATATTATATTTAGGCATTAAGGTACAGTAGTGATCAGACTGTTATCACTCTGTTTTAACATGCATTATTAGTTTCTCTCTGGCTTTCAAATATGTGTGTGGGATGGGGGTAGGAGGTTGTAAAATCCCACGTATTTTGATTTAGACTCACAGTGTGATAGAGCCACAAGGGACCTTAGAGATCATTTGGCTCAAAGCACTTATTTTACAGATGAGAACACTAAGATTTGGAGAAGGAACTCGTGGAAATTAGTAGCCAAGCTGAAGTTAGATCCTATGTACCTTTTACCATGTCACACTTAGTCCATACTTAGTACTTTATAGGGGAAAAGTGTGTGTGTGTGTGTGCGCGTACAGGAGCAGGTGTGGTCAAACCCAGCACTTTCACATATTCAGTGTTGCTCAAATTAGACCACAATACCATGTGGGTTACTTTGATGCTGCTGGTGGCTTGATTTCTATATATAAACAGTTTATATGTAGAAATGAAGGGTTTGATATATGACCTTTTATAAATTCAAAGCAATGAAAGTGAAGATATGTCTTAGGGAAATTGAGTGCTTTTCCTTGAAGAAAATGTAAGTGATTTTCAGAAGTTTTGAGCAATTTGTGACTGATGTTTTAAAAGTACAGCTATTTTAGCCAGGTGCTGGTGGCTCACATCTATAATCCTACCTACTTGGGAGACTGAGATGGGGGAGGATTGTGGTTTGAGGCCAGCCTGGGAAAATACTTCACCAGACCCCAACTCCAAAATAACCAGAGCAAAATGGACTGGAGATACTGCTCAAGCAGTATCATGCCTGCTTTCCAAAACAAAACAAAACAAAACAAAACATAAGGACAGCTATTGTAATTGATTTTCAGTTGTAGTAATATATGTTTAAGAAGTTTTGGCTCTAGGGGCTGCATGGTATGACTCAGTGGTAGAGCTTATGCTAGGGATTATAACTACACACGGACTTTCATCCGCCTTTGAAGGAAGGCTATCCCTCAGAGGTTAAGCACTTGCCTAGCACATGTGAGGCCCTGGGTTAGAACCCCAGAACTATAAAACAAACACAAGAATTTCATCAGCCTTCAAAGTATTGGTGAAATGGCTTCCTATTGGATATTTAATATTTTAGTGATTAACAAAAATTTTCCAATATGAATCATATTTTTAGACAATTAAAAATATGTCTCACAGCCTAGAAGCATGTTATAATCTGCCCCCTGACCCTCTCTCTCGCTCTCCCCCTTGCTCACTCTGTTCAAGGCATACTGGATCTCTGCTGTTCCCAGAACACACCACATACACTTGTGCACATGGGCTTTGCATTTGCTCTTTCCCCTCCCTGGTATTTCTTCCTCCACATCTCCTCCTTCACTCATGCAAGTCTGTGTTCAAATATACCTCATCAAAGTGGCCTTCCTTGACCATTCTGTCCGAATAGCACCCCCCTCAAGGTCACTATATCCCACAGTTACTCATCCTCAGCATGATTTACATCTTGAGCTGCAGATTCTGTGTTGCATAGTGAGGAGGTTGGGGGAGGGGGAGGGGACATGCACTGCAGGATATTTATCAGCATCCCTGGCCTCTACCCACTGGATGACAGTAACATCTTCTCCCTGCCTGGTTGTGCTAGTCAAAAATGTCACCCACCAGGCATGGTGGCAGAAGGATTACAAGTTCGAGGCCAGTCTGGGCTACATAACAAGACCCTGTCTCAAAAACAATAAACAAATAAATGTCAGCCAGGTGTAGTAGCTTGCACCTTTAATCTTAGCTACTCAGGAGATGGAGATCAGGAAAATTATAGTTTGAGGCAGGTCCAGGCAAAAAGTTAGCAAGACACCATGTCAACAAAGAAGTCAGGCTTGGTGGCAAGTGCCTGTTATTCCAGGTACTTGGGAGGTGTTGGTAAGAGAATTGTATCCAAGGCCAGCTCCAGGGAAAAAATTCGAAATGCTATCTGAAAAATAACTAAAGCAAAAAAGGGACATTTCCAGGGGAAAACATAAAATAGTCACTTGTCTAACCCTTAACCCTGCTTTATTTTTTTGGAGCACTTAAATTGTGGTATTACATTATAGGATATTTAATAGTCAGGACTTCCATTTGTTGGCTGTGCTGTCTTTGGTACCTGGCAGACTTTTTTTAAGTAGATTAAAATCTACTCACAATATATTTCCTCCAACGATGTTTTGATCACCTTGCATTTCCTTGTTGGGGTTTTCTTTCTGTTTTAATTTAATTTACAGAGTTGATATTGCTAGCGAAAGTTAAAATTTATTCACTAAATGTATACACTCAAGTGATTACAATCTTTAGGACACTGGCTTTCTTTTTCAATAAACAAACTTATGGTCATTTTTCTCCATTTTTAACAGCTTCAGAATAGGCATCATTCATCTAATCAACACTTTGATATATATTCTGTTAAAACTGCAGTAGCACAAAAATAAAAAGATTATTTATAGAGTCATGTTAAACATCTGCTTTGCTCAGTACCACATTTCTTTTTATGAACTCTATATTCGCCTTGGATTCATGTTTGTTTACATTAACTTGAAAAAATTGGTCCTAAGGTGGTTGCTTCATTTCAGGTGAGTTTTGAAATAGAATCAACATTAATTCATAAAACTTTGTGCTAAGCCAGGTGTCAGTGGCTCACTCATGTCTGTAATCTTAGCTACTTGGGAGGTTGAGATCAGGAGGATCACAGTTCAAGGCCAGCCTGGGCAAAAAGTTCACAAGACCCCCCCCCATCTCAACCAGCAGGTGTGTGCAGTGGTATGTTTCTGTCAGCCCAGTTATGCAGGAGGCTGAGTTTGGGAGGATCACAGTTCTAGGCCAGCCCAGGCCAAAAATAAATAAATAAATGAATAAAAGTCCATGAGACCCCCATCTCAATGGAAAAAAGCTGGACGTGGCACCTGTCATCCTGGGAAGGATGGGAAGCATTTTGCCTGGAGAAAAAGTGAGAGCCTATCTCAAAAATAACCAGAGCAAAAAGGGCTGGAGGTGTGGCTCAAACAGTAGAGCACCTACCTCATAAGTACAAAGCCCTTAGTTCAAATCCCAGGACTGCCAGGAAAACACTTTTTTACTAATGAAAGAATCAGAACATCAAACTCACAGTTTCAGTAGAAGTTGTTTTATACCATGGCAGTGTTTTGTCTGTGTGAAGTGGATTTTTATTGTTGTTTTTTTTAATTCACTTATTCACATGGGCATACATTGTTTGGGTCATTTCTCCCCCCTCTCCCTGCCCCCTACCTCTCCCTTCCACCCCCTTGCTTCCAGGCAGAACCTGTTCTGCCCTCTTCTCCAATTTGTTGAAGAGAAGACATAAGCAATAATAAGAAAGACAAAGCGTTTTTGCTAGTTGAGGCAAGGGTAGCTATACAGAGAGATTCCTAGCATTGCTTCCATGCACGTGTGTATTACAACCCGAATTGATTCATCTCTACCTGACCTCTTCACTACTTCCCAATCACCTTCCCATTTTTGTTTTTTGTGACATGCAGTCTCCTATCCACCTACCATCTCTACATGCACCACCAGTGTATTGTTTTTTTAAAAGTCCACTTAGCTCTGTGGGGTTTTGTTTGTCTGGGAGATTAGTGGTATTGGGGTTTGAACTCAAGACCTTACACTTGCTATACAGGAGCTCTACCACTTGAGCTACATCTCCGTCCTTTTTTGCTTTAGTTATTTTTCAGATAGAGTCTTTTGCTTTTGCCCAGGGCCAGTTGTAATCCTCCTACCTATGCCTGCAAACATGCTAAGCTTATTTGTTGAGATGGGGGTCTCACTAACTTTTTACTGGAACTGGCCTCAAACCATGATCCTCCTAATCTCCACCTTTGGAGTAGCTTGGATTACAGGTCTGCACCACTATACCCAGCCAGCTCTATATTTTAATAGTTCTTATTAACCAAGGATGCTTTTTTAAAATCAGAGATACTATTTTTAAGTAAAGCTTCTTACTGTTTAAAATACAGAATTCATGATATAAAAACTGTCATTTTAGTCAAAATTTTCATTTCCCTTTCAAACATTCTTATGTTCCAAACAATAAGAAAAGATCATAATTAAATGAACCAGTTATGAGCTGAACCAAAAGCTGAAGGAAAATACCATTAATTAACTAACTTATTTCTCTAATCTTTTTCCTTTTTCCTTTTTTTTTTTTGGCTTGCCCTTCATTGTTACGAAGATCTCAACAGCAATGGATTCATTTGTGACTATGAACTTCATGAGCTTTTCAAGGAAGCTAATATGCCATTACCTGGATATAAAGTGAGAGAAATTATTCAGAAACTCATGCTGGATGGTGATAGAAATAAAGATGGGAAGATAAGTTTTGATGAATTTGTTTATGTAAGTATGTAAACATCTGCAATTATTAGAAATAATGGCTGTTCCTTTGTCTAGTGAGATCTCACAGTATAAATACTATTATGTTAAATAGCTAAATATGTCATGTTAGTACTCTGAATACTAGCTTCTGTCTCCTGCCCACTAAGTTTAGTTAGTTCTTTCAGCCACTAGAATATCTTAGCAAAAGAACTGAGAAAAAGAACCGTCAGGCCAGGTGCCAGTGGCTCCTGCCTATAATCCTAGCTACTTGGGAGGCCGAGATCGGGAGGCTCACAGTTCAAGGCCAGCCCAGGAAACTAGTTTGTGAGACCCCTCATCTCCAAAATGACCAGAGCAAAATGGACTGGAGGTGTGGCTGAAGCTGTAAAGCGCTTGCTTTGCAAGTGTGAAGTCCTGAGTTCAAACCCTAGTCCTGCCAAGAAAGAACACTTCAGAGACTGCTGGCTGTGAAAAGTGAACAGTCGCCCTCAGGGCATCATTACGGGCATCTCCCCAGGTGCTAAATGACATCCTTGCTGTGATCTTTCTCTCACCATAGTGAACAGTGTGCTCAGCAATTTTAATGATACACCATGACTCACAGTCTTAGAAGCTTCCTGAGCTCAACTTTCTGATTAAAAAGATGTTTTCTACTCCTCTGACAGTGGTATTTAACTATACCATTTTCTCTAGGGCAATCATTTTGATAATTGAAAGTTAGAAGCATATCTTTTTAGTCCGTTGGGAGAGGCATTTAAAAGTTTTGTTTTCTTCCCTAGTGACATCAAATGCTCCTCAGGGTTAATCCTCCCACCTCTCCCAAGCACTTACTTTCGTCTTCTGTGCTCAGTACCTGAAGCATCTAAGTGTGGCAGGCACGTGGCTCTTCATTGACGCCTAACTCTTCTGTTAACAATTGGGGTCTAGATTTTCTAGACTTATGCCACTTTCAGTCCATATTTATTGACAAGTTGTGGAGATATATATTTAAAAGTAGCTTTTGTCTCTTCCTTCAAATAAGAACACCCTTAAGATTTTGTTTTTATTTCGTTTCTGTTTTGGTTTTTAAGACAGGGTCTTGCTGTGTAGCCCAGGCCTGGCCTTGAACTCACTATCCTTCTTGCCTCAGCCTCCTGAAGTGCTGAGATTACAGGCATGAGCCCAAATATTTGGCCAGCCTTTAAGATTTTATGGATATTGTTTTTGCTGTTTTAAGGGTGACTTTGACTACATCTTACTAGGCATTCCTTTCAATAAATCGTAAACTAGTAACTAGTGTTGAATATTTCTCCAAAACTTCCCAGCATTCCAGTACTCCTTTTCCATGGTTTACTTTTGCCCTGAGACAGCTGCAACATATTCTCCTATCTATGTTCTCTCTGGTTAGAATTAACTCCTTACGAGCCCTCACAGGTCAGGAGGTATATTGCCTAAGTAATGATGTCTACCCAGCTGTCAGCCGTGGGGAGGGAGGGTTGTTGTTTCTAAAATGCAGGCATGTGTCAGAACTAGTTCTTGCCATTTTTTCTTTTGAAATACTGATTTCCTCCCATCATTTTTGTCTCCAGTTACAGCCAAAGCCTTTGGCTTTGAATTCTATGTTCAATAGTAAGTTGCAATTGATTTGCAATTTCAGACTTGCATGTCCTCTGATGTATAACTTGCTCCCCTTGTTACTGCATGTTCAGTTGTGAATTTAAAGCAGCAAATAACTAAACTATGACTGGTTGCTTTTGATACAACTTAGAGCTCAGAATTTTTATCTTTTTTGTGGGGAGAGAGGTACTGAGCTTTGAATTCTGGGCCTTGCACTTGCTAGGCAAGCACTTTATCACTTGAACCATGTCCCCAGTGTTCCCAGCACCAGAATTTTTTTTATCTACTAGAAAGAACAGGCCTAAGCCATTAAAATTTGTAATTGTACTAGTAATATTATGGAGTGTCTGCAAGAAAAATGATCTAGAGGAATTTTAATTTCATATATTTTGAAGCATTACAGTTTCCACACCATTTTTATTGGCTTTAAATGATTAGTATAGTCTTAAAAAGTAAAGAAGATGCATAATAATTTTGGCAACACCAGTGATTTTTTAGAATTAGAAGGAATTAATATCTTTATGCTCCCATTTTTCCAAATGAAAACAAAGAAACATGGGTTCCTGAAAGAGGCAAGTGACTTTACCAACATTACCCAGAGGCCTTTTTCAGTTAGCTCCTGCTATTCAAGAAACTTGAACTATGAAGGACAGTAAAGAAACCTGCCTAAAGTGTCATAATGGTACTACCATGACTGTACTGCAAGAAAGGGGCACTGGACCAAATGTCATCAATGAAACATCTTACAAGTTGCTAAACAAAACATGGCTAGGTCTTAGTTATCCAAGAAACAGGAGCGTGCTGTTCCTGTCAATGATTAAGGAAAGAGAAATGAACGTGGACTTGCAGGTTAGGTTTCTGGTTTTTATTTGAACTGTGGCTTAAGGGACATTGATTATAAACCAAGCTACAAACAAAATGAGTTTATATTAATTTTGAGGAAGAATACGTGTATTTGTTTGTTTGTTTATTCATTCATTCATTCATTCATTCATTCATTCGATACAGGGTTTTGCCAAGTTACCTAGCTTAACCAGAACTCTTGGGCTCAACAGATCTCCTGCCTCAGCCTTTGTACTGGCTGGGATCACAGGCACACCACCATGCCTGGCTATAGGCATGGGTTTTTTTATTTAAGCAGTGTTTTGTTTGTTTTTTTTTTTTTCTCCAAGTTTAGGCCTACAGCAGTTTCCAGAAAAAGAAAAAATTCAAATCCAGTATTTTGTAAGCAAGCCCCATACAACGGAAGCCACTTGATGTTTTCTGCAATTCTTTCAGAAATCTTCCTTCTTAAGTCATAGGCCTCTGTCTTGTTTGGCTTTGGCCATTAGGCTTGTGCCAGGCTCACTTTAGGGTCAAAAGAAGTTAGGTGGTTACTGAGGGTCTTGGAGAGAAAGGTGGTGAGGAATAAGAAAGAGCCATCCCACAAAAGAAACTGATCTGAGTGGATAGTGTAGAGGACACTGGGAGCTTGCTCACAGATGATAAAGCAAGTCCTTCCTCATGGAGGGACACAGCACAAAACAGTGAGCTCGTTAGGATCACAGCACGGCTTTGAAAAGCTGCATTGAGAAGACTCCAGCACAGTGGCCAGCCTTGTGCTATCCTTCAAATAACTTTATCATCCACCCCAGCAATTTCTTTACTCAAGTAGAAAGGCAAATGCAAACTCTCTGAACCAATTTAATGGACATACAAAATTTCTATTCTTTCTTGTGTAAAAAAAATTTTTTTAATCTAAGGAACAGCGGAAAATATTGAGAACTTGATAATTTTAGCTTAACTAAAATAATGTATTTAAAAATGTTTACAAAGTAGAGCCTGAGAGTATAGCTCTGTGGTGGAACATGTGCTTATCATGCATAAGACCCTGGGTTCAATCACCAGCACCACAAGAAGAAAAAGAGAAAAAAGTGAAGGTCATGTAACTTTTGTAAGACAATTAAAAATTAACGAATTTGGGGAGGAGGGGGTAAGATGGAGAATGATGGAGGCGGTAAATCTAAGATCTATTGTAAGCACATATGTAAATATCACAATGTATTCCCCTGTAGAACTACTATATGCTAATAAAATCACAAAAAAAAGAAAATTAATCAATTTAATTACAATTTTGCATGGCATTCCCAAGTATCAGAAGTTTTACTAGCCTATGGAAGTGATTACATTAGGGTTACAGCAGAGACATTCCTTCTTTGTTGTTTTTCATTTAAATTATTCCACTTTTCATTTGGGCTGAAAATAAGCCAGGTGTCAGTGGCTCACACCTGTAACCCTGGCTGCTTGGGAGGCCAACATAGGGGAGATCGCAGTCCAAGACCAGTCCAGGCAAACAGTTTGAGAGATCCCATCTCCAAAAAACCAGAGCAAAACGGACTGGAGGCATGGCTCAAGTGGTAGAGCACCTACTTTGCAAGTGTGAAGCCCTGAGTTCAAAACCCAGTTCCACCAAAAAAAAAAAAACTAATAATATTCCACTTTTCCATGATGTATAAAATTTGGACCTATCTTTCAGCTGAAATTGTGATCATCGAACCAACCTAATTTTTAGAAGGCAATGATGCTCAAAAGCACTCATAACAAGAAAAACAACTTTTCATATCTCATTCTGAGACAATAGCATGTTTTTGACTATTGAAGTGACTTGTGGTATGCCAGGTATGAGGAAATGCACACCTGTCAGATTTTAACTTACTCTATAACATTTTACTAAGAGAAGTCAGAGTTCTGAATGATTGGTGATAGGGTCACCGATGACACATACAGTCACTTTTCCTTCCAATTACAAGTCACTTTCTCCAGGTGCATTGATTACAAAAGGGTGCCCTCAGGGCAAGACTAGACTGAAAAAGGCACTCCTGCTTTAACTTGGAACAGTCTTGGGCAAGGCTTCAGTATCTCACGGGCTAGAATTTTCCAGCCTGAACTGTGATATATTGTGACCCCATTCTATGACTCTCAGGCGTAGACATCATCTCCCTGAGATGAGAATGTATGTGTCTATAGCACTAAAGGTCTTTGAGTTATTCCACATTTCTTTAGCAAAATTTCCTTTATAGTTATAAGTGTTTTTTAATAGGTTCACTGAAATGGGGGTTTTAAATAGCATTTAAAGAAAGTTTTATAAATTTGCTACATTTTGCTCGTATTTGACTGGGGTGGTGGCTAATTTAATCAGCCATGTACGTTAATAGATGAGGGACACATTTTTAGTTTAGAATGTCCACTCATTCAATCAAGTGGTTATGCCAGGATGTGAGACTTGTTTTCTTTTACCACCTGCTTTTGTACAATTAGTGTTTAAGTTAACGTGTTAGCCAGTTTCCTTATTGTGAAGAGAAGCTAGGGCTGGGTGTAGCTCAGTGGTAGAGTGGTTTAGCATGTGCAAGTCCCCAGTTCCATTACCAGCACACACACACACACACACACATACACACAGAGAGAGAGAGAGAGAGAGAGAGAGAGACTCATAAATGCCCAAACAAAACAATTGCTGACAAACCTCTTTTTTATGTATATTCTTGATAGCCATCTATTTATTACTGCCATCTTAACACCTTTTTTCACCTTCGCATTCTGCAACTTTGGATTGAATGAACTCTCACTGCACTACCACAAAATGATCTTTTAGTTGAGTCATAAATTTTTACTTGTCTTTGGACTAAGAACTGGGGTTAACGAAAGCAGAATTCTTCATCCCTTTTTCTCCAAGGGAAAAACGACGCTGTCTTTGTCCGTAGAAAATTAACAGATTTACCTGTGCCTTTGAACCACACTAGTTTGGAGTTTTAAGTGAATCCAATGCATGTAGCACTTACTGGTTTTGACAAGCGTGTGCCGTTGACCTTGATGCTTCATCCTTAGTAGCAGTATTGCAGTACTGGTTTAGCTTTGCAAAAACTCAAGCCCATTTGCCTTTTAAAACTCATCACCCATGGAACACAATGTAGGTGATGAAAATATAACAAAAGATAAATATGCTTATCATTGTGCCTGACTGAAAATTGTTACTCAACAAAATTATTTTATTAACAGATTTTCCAAGAGGTAAAAAGCAGTGATATTGCTAAAACCTTCCGCAAAGCAATCAATAGGAAAGAAGGGATTTGTGCTCTGGGAGGAACTTCAGAGCTGTCCAGTGAAGGAACACAGCATTCTTATTCAGGTAATCATTACTTGTACGTTGTTAGCAATGCACAAAGTAGAGCAGATGCTACAGTGTCATGAAGAGACTGTAGAAAACACATTCTCTTAATTAACAATACAGTTGCTGCCTTCTTGACACACATTTGGGCTTGGGTCTAATACTTGCCATAGAGTCATTATAGGTGTTTATTGTATGACTTTGTTAGCTTAATGAGATAAGATACATGTAATGATAGATTTTATAACAGTGGACTCATACGATAATATAAATGTAATTTTGAAAGGATTTTACAACTAACTTCTCTAAGGATCAGCTAACTTGCTGTATTGCTTTTGTTAATTTTGTATTACATCCAAGTGTCTGGGTGTCTGAAGAGGATACCGCACGTTTGTGACATGTTAACTTTCAGCACTACTATACAACTATTTTAGGCTTTGGAGTCCAATGATTAACCTAGAGTATGAACTAATTTCTTGTTCTTTAACATAATTTTAGAGGAAGAAAAATATGCTTTTGTTAACTGGATAAACAAAGCTTTGGAAGCTGATCCTGATTGCAGACACGTTGTACCAATGAACCCAAACACAGATGACCTCTTCAAAGCTGTTGGTGATGGAATTGTGCTTTGGTAAGATGCTGGTTGCTTTATATTCAGATTTCCAAAAATAGTCTTCCACAAAATTGATATATTTGTTTCTGGATGCTTGACAGCTTGATCATAAACAGAAGGGAAAAGTATGCAGCTTGCTTTTTTTATGTTTGTTTGTTTTGTCTATAATCTGTCTACAAAAACCTAAAACTCAGTCATAGACTTGGGGACCTCTTTATAGGGCAGAACTCTCAGCTTCCAATTTCTTCTCATCGCTGTGCAAGCAGAATGTTACTACTTTGTCAAATTTAAGTATGTCAGTGTCTATTTATTCTGAAGTACCATAGTTTCCAAAGGAAAAAAGAGGCTACCCTTCAGTTCTCACTCCCCAACGACCTATTTCTGAAAAAGCTGCTGTCACTGCAGCTGCCTCACAGCCAGCAGTGTCTTGGGAAAAATGATAGGAAATTCTCAACACTGTCCATTGTTGCTCTTATTTTCAGAGGCAGTATAGCAGAGGCTAAGAGCATGCTCCATGATTAGTTGGCCCAGGTTCATATTCAGGCCCTGCCGTGCCACTTAGTACCGTGTGACTGTGGTCCAGGATAGTCAACCCCTATGCATTTCAAGTTCTATCTATTATGATCCTCATATTATTGTATGGGTTCAGCATCCCTCCTCCAAAAATCTGAAATGCTCCAAAATCCAAAACATTTTGATCTCTGACATGTCACCGCAAGTGGAATATTCCACATCTGACCTCATGTGAAAGGTCTCAGTCAAAACACAGGTGTATTTAAAATATTGTATAAAATGACCCTCTCGGTCAGGGGTATCTATAGCTCAGTGGTACAGTGCTTGTCTAGCATGTACGGGGTCCTAGGCTCCATCCCCATCACCACAAAAACAAAGAAAAATTACCCTCAGGTGTGTGCATGAGGTTTCTGAGATACAGAAATGAAATTTGTGTTTGACTCAGGTCCCATCCTCAAGATATCTCATTAGGTGTATGCAAATATTCCAAAATCTGAAACACTTCCACTTCCAAGGGTTTTGGATAAGGGGTACTCAACCTGTACTTACCTCATAGGGCTATTGTGAGCCTTAAGTAAGTTACTACGTGTAGAGTGTTTACAACAGTGCAGTAGATATATTTCAGTTGACAGTATACAATATACAAAATTCCTCTTTTTGCAAGGTCATATTGGTTGCTCGAAAAGCTGATTAAAGGCACATGCCTTTAATCCTTGCACTTGGAAAGCTGAGGTAGGAGGATCGCAAGTTCCAGGTCAACCTGGGCTACATAGTGAGTTGCAGGCCAATCTGGGTTACATAGTGAAACACTGCCTCAAAAAACCCCAGTAAGATATCCCCTTTTGTGTCTAGCTACATGCACTAAAGCGAATTCTCCCTGTGTTTTAATAGACATAATCATATACCTAAATTTTTATGTTATTGAGGCTTGAACTCAAGACTTGCTAGTCAAGCACTCTACTACTTGAGCCCGTGCACCCCCCCACCAAGCCCTTTCTGCTTTAGTTATTTTTAAGATAAGGTCTTGTGCTCTTTGCCCAGGCCAGAATTAGACTGTGATCCTCCTACCTACACCTCCCTTGTAGCTGGAACTGCAGGTATGCACCATCACACTAAGCTTATTCTTTGATCGAGTCTTGCTGCCTTTTTTACTTGGTGTAGTTTTGTGCCTCAATTCTCCTATCTCTACCTCCCAAGTTGCTGGGATTGCAGGCATGAGCCACTGTGCCCAGGTGTCAGAAGTATTTTTAAATATTTAAAATTTTTCATGGAAAGAAGCATCTTTTTCCCTAGGTAGAATAAAATTTCTTGGGGTGGTGTGAACTGGTAAAATGTTAGAGTCTAAATTTTATCAAATGAGATTGGGGGTATAGCTCAGTGGTAGAGCAACTGCTTTGAATGCTTGAGGCCCTGGGGTTGAATCTCCAGCACCAAAAATTAAAAAATTAATTTAAGTAACTAAGTAAATAAATAAATTTACCACATATCAATTTTCTTCCTTATAAGTCACAGATTGTAGCCTAACTAAACTAACCTTTCTTTTTCTCACCACTATATTACCAACTTTTTGTTGAAACACTGAGCAAAACATCTATTGAATGGGACTGGGGATGAGTATCAGTGGTAGAGCACTTGTCTAGCACGTGCAAGGCCCTAGATTCAATCCCTAACACCATGAGAAAAAAAAAGAAGGAATTCAGTGAGTGAAAGGATCTACTGCTTGTAGTTCAGTGGTAGAAGGTAGGCTTCCTATGTGAGGCCCTGGGTTCAACCCCACCAAAAAAAGAATCTCATACTCAATGAATATTACTGTCTTGTAGATAAATGGTAATTTCTAATTGTGAATAATATAGAAGAGATTCATTTTCAATGTGGTATCTTATCTGTTTATAACATTTATTAGAAAATTTTTCAGTATTAAGGTTACTCATTCTCATAAGAGAATGTAAAGACACAGGACTGGAGGCATGACTGCAATGGTAGAACACTTGTCTGGTAAGTGAGGGGCCCTGAGTTCAAACCCCAGTACCACCAAAAAAAATTTTTAAATGAGAAAATGTGTCTCTATCTCCTATTCAGAGACTCAACTACTTTAAACATTTTGGTTGAGTTTGGGACTGGGGCAAGAGTATTGGGGTATGTTCTAAAGGCTTCACGCTTACTAAGCTGGCGCTCTACTGCTTTAGCTATGCATTTAACCTTTTTTGCTCTGGTTATTTTGGAGATAGGGTCTTGCTTTTTGCCAAGGCAACCTGGACTGCAATCCTTCTATTTATGCTTCCCCCATGTAGCTGGGATGACAGGCACATACCAACACACCCAGCTTTTTATGTTGATATGGGGTCTCACTTACTTTTTTGTCTAGGCTGGCCTGAAAACTTTATCTTCCTAATCTGCACCCTCCCAAATTCCTGAGTAACTAAAATTATAGGCATTAGCCACTGAGTCCAGCTGTGGTCAGGTTTTTGGTGCTGGAGATCAAACCCAAGACCTCTCACATGTTAGGCTAGTACTCTACCACTTAGCTCTCAGCTCTGGCCTTGGTTTTTAATTTGCATTTTTGTATATATAATTTTTGTGGACAACATGATCAAATTCATAACAAATTTTACATGTATTATTTAGATTACATGAAAGATGTGTTATATTAAGCCTTAACATATTCGTGAAGATTTACGTATCTTTAAAAGTAAATCAACTTTTTGTTCATTTTTGTTTCAGTAAAATGATCAACCTTTCAGTTCCTGATACAATTGATGAAAGAGCAATCAACAAGAAGAAACTCACACCCTTCATTATTCAGGTATGCCTTGCTCTCCACTCCTTCCACGAAACTACTGTTTGATTTTACAAAGTGAGCTGAGACTCAGAGACATTTGTGCGCTTGTCAGAGGTTAATATTACAACCGAGGTGCAAATCCCTAACTCCAGAGCCCTCTGGTCTTTTCATTATATAACATGTTCAAACATTGCAGAAATAAGCAAAAACATAGAAACTCTTAATTAACTGGCATGCTTAAAAGAATTTTTTTTCTTTTCCATTAAGAGGGTATTTGGGCTGGCGGAGTGGGTCAAGTGGTAGAGCACCTGCCTAGCAAGTGTGAGGTTCTGAGTTCAAACCCAAGTACCACAAAAAAAAAGAGTATTACACTATTTGCTATCTAATAATTTAAAAAAATTGCCATAGGTAAGAACACCCCTTGGTAACTTCTAGAACTTGGGTGTATGCCAAACTGTTAGACTCTCATTTAGGCATTTTAGAAATACAACACTACTCATATGGTCACTTGGCCTTTTCCTTTATTTATTTATTTATTTATTTATTTATTTATTTATTTATTTATTTTGGCAGTACTGGGGTTTGAACTCAGAGCCTTATGCTTACTAGGCAGGTGCTCTACCACGTGAGCCACTCAACCAGCCTGTCCTTTTCCTTTATCAGTGTAATTCAAAAGGGGCCAAATACAAATAGAAAATTAACTTCCCATGGAATCCTGCAAAAGATAATAGTGATGAGGCAGAGATATGCTTTAGCTATGTTTTTTAACACCAGAGTCTGGAATTTGATTTCTGTGAATCATGTAGGGTAAAATTAATGCAGTGTATTAGTTTCTTCACTGTTACTTTGAAGTGAAGGGAGAAGTACACTGGGAAAAAATGGAAAGGTCAAGAAGCAAGTGTATAATTTGGCTGTCTTGCAGGAAAACTTGAACTTGGCACTGAACTCTGCTTCTGCCATTGGGTGTCACGTTGTGAACATTGGTGCAGAGGATCTGCGGGCTGGAAAACCTCATCTGGTTTTGGGACTACTTTGGCAGATTATTAAGATTGGTTTGTTTGCTGACATTGAATTAAGCAGGAATGAAGGTAAATGGAACACAGTCATTGTTTTGAAATTTGTTTATTGGCTGTCTTTTTCTATTCAAAGAAACTAGTATGCTTTCACTTCACTGAAGTGATTAGATGATAACTAGAATTAATATAAGATGATGCTCTAGAATTATTCAGGAAAACAGCCTTCTTATCAGTCTTCTTTAGTAATTCACTTTTGCCTGGCACCTTAAATTTTATTTTTACAATAAAGACACAAAAGCACAGAGAGGTTAATCAATGTTCCCAGGGTCTCCAAACTTGGTATCTAATAGCTTTTCCTGCTTGATGCACACAACCTCCACTTCATAACTTTATAACCACTCTCAGCTCCATCATGTGCTATGTCCTATTATTATTTTTTTGGCAGTATTGGAGTTTGAACTCCGGGCCTCACACTTACTACACAGGTGCTCTACCACTTGAGCCACTCCGCCAGCCTTGTTCTATTATTTTTAATACCTTTTTTACTCTATCACAGATTTAGACATCTTCCAAAATCTTCTAATCTATTTTCATGGTACATTTCCTGAACCAGCAAAAACATCCTTTTTTACAGCATAGGTTTTTATATTACACCGATTTATAGAAAGATGTGTTATATTAATATATAGAATATATACATCTATGCAATATAATTGTTATCGGCTATTAGGAAGTACTATATTACCCTTTGCCTATAAAGTTTTAAATGTTGAGCACCACGCCAAATATTCATACTTAATTCCAGAAATCCCCAGCATCACCATCTCAATCCTCAGTTACTTTGGGGGAAGATAATCTATTTTGAATTCTTCGTATTTTTGAGTTCTCATAATATTTGCCAAGTCTTATGTTGCACATTTACATATTATAAGATTTTTTGAACTTTCAAGATGTTGTTAACTTTAATTTTCAATCTTTTCAAAAAGTCCTACATTTTTCTGTGTGTGTGTGTGTGTGTGTGTATGCACACGCACACTAGGGATGGAAACCAGGGCCCCTTAAACATATTAAGCAAATGTTCTACCACCTCTGCCCAGCCTTCCTTCCTTCCTTCCTCCCTCCCTCTCTTTCTCTCTTTCTTTCTTTTCAAATTCCTGGGCTTGCATACACACCCACAGTAAGGTGGGAACAGAGAGGAACCACAACAGATCCCACCTATGACCTACTATTTTCCCCAGACCTGGTGGATGCCAATATCAGAGGAGTTAGAAAGAAGTTTCTCCAATCTTTGCCTTTTTTCCCCCTTTTTTTCTTCTTACTCTTATTTTTTAGTAGTATTGCTCTTGTTTTATTTTTTAAAATCTTTTATGTCATTAAACTCTTGGGTTCAAGCAATCTACTCCCTCCACGTTTCAGGGACTACAGGCATTGCCACTGAGCCTGGCACTAATGAAGTCTTACTTTTGAAAGAATAAAATTGTTCTAAGAGCTGGCCTTCTTCATAGCACTGTTAGTCTTGCTTTAAGTAGTTGAAAGAAAGTGGGAAACAAAATAAAATGACATTGGCTCATGTAATAAATCAGGTATGTAGGTGTTGGGCTACTTGATCCTTTCCAGCCTTTGATTTGGTGGAGGTAGGGAGTTGTAGGAGGGCCCTATGCGACTGATCATGCTGCTTCTGATCTTGCTTAAATCCCTGAGCACTGTAATGGCGGGAATCTATCAAAGATGAAGCTTGCCTGTATAGTATTACTTGGATTTCTTCAGAAATCAGACGGCTTCTGTCTTCTTGTCCAATATTAATTTCATTTTATAAAAGGCAGTTATTGCACGAAAACTCTTCTTCTCCTCCTCCCTCTCTTCCTCCTGGCTTCACGCATGCCAGGCAGGCACTCTTTCACTAAGCAAGATCCCCAGCCCCTCTAGACTGCTTTAATCAAAAGTTCCCCAAATTTATATAAACATCCTTTCCCAAATTCCTTGTTTTAATAGTGTTAAATAAGATTGGTTTCTAGAAATATAGAACAATGTGAAAATGTTAAAATCTAATTTGGGATTTAGAATATGAAAAATAATAAAAATAAGTTATCTTATTTATTATATGTTTGTGGTACCTTCTCATAATACCACGTCTATATTAGAATCACCTTGTTTAACAGTTATCAACTTACATATTTATCTTCTGATTAGATTATACATATCTTGATGCCAGAACTATGCTATACTAGTTCTTGCATCTCTGTTACTTATCAGTGTCAAAATAATAGGTGAAGTGCACATCTATAATCCCAGCACACGGGAGGTTGAGACAGGAGGATCATGAGTCCAAGTCAAAACAAACAGGGAGTGAACTCAGTATGAACACCATTACATCATATATTGATTGAGGGGTTTTGTTTCTTCAGCTTTGGCTGCTTTACTTCGAGATGGTGAGACTTTGGAGGAGCTTATGAAATTGTCTCCTGAAGAGCTTCTGCTTAGATGGGCAAACTTTCATTTGGAAAACTCAGGCTGGCAAAAGATCAACAACTTCAGTGCTGACATCAAGGTAACCGCAAAGAACCAGAACAATTTGGGAGAATATAATGACTTGCAGGATTTCACCCCATCCTAACAGAGGAAAAGTCATAATGGTATATCACCAAGCCCTCTGCCTCTTGGCCCTGATGATAGATTTTGTTTTTTAAGTTAGTGCTTTTTAACATTTCTGGGGAGTTGGGGGTAGAACCCAGGGCCTCTAGCATGCCAGGTAAGCACTCTCCCACTGAGCCCCACTTCCAGCAGTCCTAGTGATTGATTTTAGAAGAGCTGTAGGGCCAAGTAAGGAACATGAGCACTAGGTCTCATGCCTTTTATGGGAAAAAGGTCAAAGCATAATAGTACTAATTTTTTATACTCTGTTGTTGAACATGGAGTACAAATGAATGAGACATGATTATTCTGTTCCTGCCATTCCCATGCCTCAGTGTGCATGAGTAAAGACTTAGAAGAGAGAGGAAGGGCTTCAAGATTCCTGTTGCCATCACCTCTCTTATTTGGCTTCTGTCCTGTCATATTCTTCCAACTTCATATGTTGGGTTCCTTGAAGAAGTGATTATCACTGACTTAAGTCTGTATGTGTCCTGCCTCAGCCCCTGCCTCAGTACCCTCCTACTAAAACCAAGCTCTAACACAATACCTGACACATAAAACCTCCTCAAATGGCTCTTCTGTCAGATGAATTTTGGCACTCACTACTCACCATGAGCAGTAAGGAAAAACTAGCAAGGGAGGAAGGCATTGGTAGCATTCATTTACCACATTTTGGGCTTTACTTTCTCACATAGAAAGGGACAAAATTGGGGCTGGGTTGTGGCTCAAGTGGTAGAGCACCTGCCTAGCAAGTTCAAGGCCCTGACTTCCAAGCCCAGTACCTCAAAAAAAAAAAAAGAACAAAATTGTCATAAGAAATACAGTTGACCCTCCTTATCTTTGAGTTCCCCATCCATAGTGTTAACACATGGGTGAAAGATTATATCTGTACTGAATATGTACAGATTTTTCATGTCCTCATTCCCCAAAGAATATAATATTACAACTATTTCCATAGCATTCACATCGTATTAGGTATTATAAGTTATCTAGAGATGTTTTAAAGGGTGTCAGAGGATGTATATGTAGGTTACATGCAAATACTACACCATTACACAAAAGGGGCTTGAACATCCTTGGATGGGGGTTATCTAAGAACCAATCACCCATTATGCCAAGGTATAACTTTGTTGCTTAGTTTTCATCAGCTGGCAAAACTGTCTTGAAACTGCCAATGTCAAGACACAGGGAACAAACTTGAGGACCTTCATCTGATGTCACTGACCAACAGGGCTATGAAAACAATACCCTGGGATCATATACTGATATGCCAGTGATGACAGCAAGCAATGGGATACTTGCTCTACTGATTTTATCAGTGAAAATTAAGGATCCCCGAAATTATAAGACCAACTCACCCTACCCCCACTTACAACTTATACAATATGTTCAACCAGTTTTATTTTGCTTCTTGCATTAGATGTGTTCCTGAAAACCATTTGTAAGTGAGTTTCATGTTCCTAGGACATATTTTGAATGTACGAAAGGAAATGTTTTTTAAAGAAGCCTGATTTTGAAAAGCAAAGAATTACTTGGTAATGTGAAAACTACCTTCCAATTCGTCTATATTCAAGTTCAAATATTCCTCTGTAGAGTAGCTTTCAGGATAGTAAGTACGGAATCTGGATCTGCTCTTTGGCTGTTCTCAAGTTCACAGGATTAGATTGTAAATTCTTTCTGTACCTTTAGCAAATAATTGGGTGTGAAAACACTTTCATAGCTGTAATGCCGTGTTTCCTAGAAGGAGGTAGTCCTATACCCCCAGGTCTGTAGGACCTAGCTTAGCATTTCCTGAATTGCTCTGAAATGCCTTTCATTCACTGATTTTCCCCATTTATAGGATCATTTGTGGCAATGAATTTCAAGCTCACTTGCAGAGCTGGTTTAAGATGAAGCATTCTGGGCAGCTCCCAGAGATTCATATTTGGCAGGATCTAGTAATTCACGTACCGAGCAACTTCCCTGAGGGATGAAGATGCACATAGTCTACAGAGCTTACTGTGAGACACATCTTAAATACCTTGTCTGGACTTTAGAGGCTCCAAAATAGAAAATTGTCATAGCTGGATAGGTGGCCCTCAGATATGGCAAGATTAAGGAGTCTTGGCTCAAGTTCTTGTCCTCTAGTATTCTAGAGACAGAATTTCATTTGATGTAGGTGAGGACACCTAGCATTGCACTCCAAAATGTTCTCAGAGTTTCCACACAGCCTATTTCACCCATCCCACCCCTGATGTGAGCAACTCTGCTTATGTATTTCAGAGATAAAGACTACTGGAGCTTAAAACAAAAAGAGAAGCTTGAGGCTGGGGATGTAGCTCAGTAGTAGAATGCTTACACTTGTCTAGCATGTGTGAGGTCCTGGGTTCAATCTCCAGAGAGAGAGAGAGTATTCTGATCCTAAAGGGTCAAATATTATCTTACCAACTAAAGTGTTTCTCATTTAAGACTTTTTGTCATTTAAATTTATAACTAAACATATCTTTAGCATAGCAGATCCATAAGTAATGAGATATATATCTTGTACTTTGTAATGATATAACCTGTTTATTTTCTCTTTCCCTATGCTTCCTGGATTTCTGCTCTACTACTTTTTTTCATGCTTATTTTATCTATCAAGCTTATTGACTTCAGTAATTCAGTGAAGGTACAGAAATGTTTATTAGCATTATTGTATTGATGACTTGAATAAATTGCAAAGTCATGCCAAAGTCCAGTTCATCCATATTCAAGACAGACATAAAGCCAGATAGATGCACCTTTCTGGGGAAAAGATCTGTTAAATTAAAACACAGAGACTTGTGCCATATACTCTCTAAAAATCTAATGCAAATATCCCTCCCAACATGGCACAATAGGACACATTCGTTTTTTGTAAATGTGATTGCACTGATATTTTCAATTCATTTGTAGGATTCCAAAGCTTATTTCCATCTTCTCAATCAAATTGCACCAAAAGGACAAAAGGAAGGTGAACCACGTATAGATATTAACATGTCAGGTTTCAATGTAAGTACAGGTACTTTTGATTCTTCAGCCCTACAAAATTGTTGTCTGTTTGTTACAAGTATAAGGATGTTTTATATCTGTATGTAGTAGTGTTGACAATTTTAAGTGTTGTTTTTAAAGTAGTACTTCAGAGGGAAACTAGCTTGGTTTTATTTTGATAGTTTATTAGTGAGCTCCATAATTATGGTGATGTTGATTTTTATGGATGACAAAAAACATTTAAAACAAGTATAGAGAAGCAAGCACCAATGGCTAGCCTTTTCCAAGAATTTGGATTATAATCACAGTAGTAGAGTTAATGATTATATATTCGTATCTACATCTGTAATATTCCTGCATTAAGAATAATATGGGGGGGGGAAGTGGCCTAAATAATGTATAGACATGTAAGTAAGTAAATGTAAAAATGATAAAATAAAATTTAAAAAAGAATAAGAAGAATATGTTTACAAAATTATGATCCATGAAATCCAATTTGGGGGATCACTGTTAGGGTCCATATTTCCTGATATGTTGCTAATTTATTAAGTAACCTTGGACAAGTTCCTTCCCCATTTGGATTTCACTTTGCCCATCCATAGAGAAGTTAGACTATGTAGTCCCAGGCTTTTAGGATTCTGTGTTTCTCTGTATCCATTAGATACAGAATGCATTCTGCTAATTAACAAAATCCATATATGTATTATATTATGAAATTGGATTCACTGGGTGAACCAGAGCTGAATTTATTTATATTTCTCTGTGTAAGTTAAATGCAAAAGTCTTGGCTCAGGTCACTTTTGGTGGGTATAAGGGGCCACTCTATGCCTTACGGTGCTCTCTGGGACGGCTGGTCAGGAGATTATATGCCTGAGTAGATCAGATGAGTGTATTAACTGATTCTGATTCTAATACAGCCCTTCTCCAGTCAGTCCTCCCGACTGATCTTCCTAAAACACTCCCTTCTTTGGGTCTTCTCTCGTCAGTATAAAATGCTCTGGCATTTAAGCTCCTACACAATCTTGTTCCATTTCTCCTAGTGTGTTTTTTTCCTTAAATTTGTACCCCTCACTCCAAACCTCCCTTCCTGCCAACATCCAGGTTTCAAACACTCATTTTACCTCTGAGTCTCTACTCACACTTTTACCTTTTTTTTTTCCAGTGTTCTTCACTGTTTTTAGCCCTACACCTTCCTTTGGTGTAGGACCAAAATGTGAATATATGAAGTTTAAGTTTTTTCTTTTTTATTTCTCTTGTTGTCTTTTTAAAATCTATATCTAATTTAGCTTTTTTTTCTTGATATATTTTGACACAGAAGATGTAATCACCATTGAATTAAATGAACTCAGTCATTAGTTATATGGTCTTGTGCCATCTAGGGATTTTAAAGGTATTGCATATCTTGCTGAGCCAATCTTTTTTATTTATTTATTTTTTATTCAAAACAGTTTTATAATAAGTACCATGTGTCAGCTAAAAGAAAGTAGAATTGTATATCTAGCCTATGATTACAAGGGAAATTTCTATATTTTGAATATGGACTATAAAAGATGTCTTCTTTTATATCAACAGGAAACAGATGATTTGAAAAGAGCAGAGAGTATGCTTCAGCAAGCAGACAAATTAGGCTGCAGACAGTTTGTTACCCCTGCTGATGTTGTCAGTGGAAATCCCAAACTGAACTTAGCCTTTGTGGCTAACCTGTTTAATAAGTACCCAGCACTAACTAAGCCAGAGAACCAGGATATTGACTGGACTCTATTAGAAGGTAACTAAAAGTTTCTCAAATTCTAATGTGGGAACTATAAAGCAGAAATATAGAAGCTAAAATGATGTTATAATCGTGACATAAGTTTCTTTATCCACATGGCTTCAGCAAATTCCTGCTAAAAGTAGACGCAGTGGTAAGTGAAAACCGGCAGCTGCTAGGTAGAGAAAATGATATGAACAAACTTTTAAAATAAAGTGGTAGTTGTAGAGCACTTGCCTAGCATGTGCACAGCCCTAGGTTCCTATTCCCAATACTCGAAAACATCAAAAAAATAAAATAAGAGCTGGGGTGTGGCTCAAGTGGTAGAGCACCTGCCTAGAAAGCTTGAGGCCTTGAGTTCAAACTCCAGTACGACCACAAAACAAATAAATAAAATAATATAAAATAAAATACTCTAGAGTCACTTAACAAAGGCCACTTAGTAAACAGTGTTTTGTTTTAATACTAAAGTTATACCAGTTTTGAAACCTCTAGTCAGGAAAATGCAAATATACATTGAATTTAGCCTATAAATTTTCAGTATCTATGTTTCAGTTGTCCACAGTCAGACTGACAAAAAGCAAATGCCAGAGCCATGCTAATTACTTGTTTTAAGTTTGGGAAAGCAGAGTTTGCTTCTCCCAGATTGTACATGTATGAAATACAGTATATAAAAATTAGCAAATGCAAATTGTTGTTCACTGGGTGTCCAATGCATTACTATAAAAATTTAAAATTTTCTGCTTCTGAGCTGGGCATAGTGGTGCATGCTTGTAATCTCAGGCTGAGGCAGGAAGATGGTGAGTTTGATCGCAAATTCAATCATGAGTTTGAGTTTTGTGCTGGAGATGGAACTCAGGGCCTCATGTGTGCTATTGCTGAGATGCTGAAGTTTCAAGTGGTTTATTGCTTCACCATACATAGAGTTGTAGAAGTAGTAATCATGTGTAGTTTGGTATTTGTTCATGGGGAGAAGAAAAACAAATTAATGTGAGTATAGGTTCAAAATATTACAGGAAAACGAAATTTTATGAAGTTTATGAACCTCCGTAGGGCTAAGGACATAGCTCAGTTTGAGGCCCTGTTTGTGATCCCCTGTAGTACAATAAAAAAAAGAGAAGGGAGGGATGGAGAGAGGAAGGAAGGGAGGGAGGGAGAGAGGAAGGAAGGAAGGAAGAAAGGAAAGAAGGAAGGAAGGGCTCACAAACTCTCTATAATACAGCTAAATTCTTGTTTTTTTTACAGTACTGGGACTTGAACTCAGGGCCTCACACTTACTAGGCAGGCACTCTAATATTTGAGCCACGCCCCCCATCCCTTTTTGGCTTTAGCTATTTTTCAGGTAGGGTCTGGCCTCAGATCATGACCATGACCTCCTACATAGCTGTGACCACAGGTACCCACCACTATGCCTCATTTATTGATTGATTAAGATGGCTTCTTGCTAACTTTTTTTCCCAAGGCTGTCCTCAAACCAAGATTCTCCCAATCTGCACCTCCCGAGTAGCTGGGATTATAGGCATGAGCTACCATGCCTGGCCTAACATAGTTGTATTCTTTAATTGTAAAATATTTTTTTTAAATTAAAGCATTAGTCTAGTCATACTATATTTAGAATGCTTAGAAATTCATATTGGAGAAAATGTAGATCTAAATAGAACAGATAAAATAAACTAATACATAAGTTGGTGCTATTATAAGTACATATACAAGACATTTAATGAATTAATAAATTTTGTGAATTTTCCTCATAGGAGAAACTCGTGAAGAAAGAACCTTCCGTAACTGGATGAACTCTCTTGGTGTTAATCCTCATGTAAACCATCTCTATGCGTAAGTCGCCTACCATTATTATAAGCAGTTATGAATGTCATGAGTGGATGCTACATAAATAATGACAGCTCTGAAGATGTTTAAGATGTTAACTTGTACCCATTATTTATAATGGAAAAGGTTGAATGGTAGCTTCCATCATCATTTTCCAAATATGCAAAAGCCCAAAAATTCTTTCTTTATGTGATCATTGACTATAAGTGATAGAATGTAGAAATGTTTTTAGGATATCCTAGGGAACAGGTACTTTATATTTTGAAACAAAATCCAGAGAACACGTTACGCAGCAGACCATCAGCCTAGAAGGTTCTATGACCATGTGCAATAGTTATATCCTTATTCCATACACTGCAGTGTTCTTTATCTCATTTAATAGCTCATATCCCTGCTATATTCTGTACCCTCACTATTTTCTTGATTATCACCTGGTATTAACTTCATTCACTAACCACTAATTCTACTTTCTTTTTTCCCTCAGCACTTAAATACATATTATCTGAAATCATTTTAAGTATGTATTAAATATATACAAAATGGAATATATAAAATGTTAAAAATATATTATCCAAAATCATATTATTTCATTATCCATGTAATTGTTTACTGTACATCTGTCTGACTCTAATGTAAGGACAAGGATTTTTAGAACACTGTCTTGCTTGGGGTAGTCCTACATACTTTTGAGTGAACTAGACAGTCTTAGTTCTGTTTTCAGCACAGATAACAAAGAGGTAGGTACTGAGGCTTTGTGTGTCTAGTTTGACACTGTGATGTTACGTTTGTAAGTAAATGTCTAGCTATCTGAAAACACTGATTAAGTTATTTTTAAATTGCTAGTGACCTGCAAGATGCCCTGGTAATCTTACAGCTATATGAACGAATTAAAGTTCCTGTGGACTGGAGTAAGGTTAATAAACCTCCATACCCAAAACTTGGAGCCAACATGAAAAAGGTAGAGAAATAAATTGCCAAGTAGCTTCGTTACAGACTAATTTTATTCTTAATTTGTTTCTTTAAAGAAAAAAAAAGCACTCTTGACTGTGTGTCCTGTCTTGAGGACAGGAACTGTATCTTGTTTTTGTGTGTGTATACCTAGTATTATACAACACACACACACGCGTGTGCTCACACACATAAATATGCATGAAGATTAAACAGATGAAAATCTTTAACCATTCATTTACTTTTGTGTGTTTGCAGCTAGAAAACTGCAACTATGCTGTTGAATTAGGGAAGCATCCTGCTAAATTCTCCCTGGTTGGCATTGGAGGACAAGACCTGAATGATGGGAACCAAACCTTGACCTTAGCTTTAGTCTGGCAGCTCATGAGGAGGTATGGTGTGCAGTGTTAGCTGTTTAAGCTTCATTATAATGCAGGTCTGTGTTCTAACCCTTATTACATTTTTAATAAGTAAACATGTCGATGAACACACTTTTGAACTTAATTGTATTAGACTCTGCAATGAATTTAAGTCTTGAATAAGTTAGATGTTCAACAGGAGATGCCTTCTTGTTTAAGGTAGGCAACAGAACTGTGATGACTCCTCATAAGGAAGGCTGGCACGTTAAGTCTCAGTGTCAGTGAATAATGTGGTCAGAAGGGCTGGGAGTGTAACTCAGTAGTACAATACATGCTTAGCGTACATGAAGTCCTGAGTTCAATTATCAGCCCCCCTGCCACATGCATAATCCCAGCTACTCTAGAACCTGAGGCAGGAAGATCATGACTTTGAGGCCATACTGGGCTACATAGCAAAAACAACAACAACAGAAGTTGTCAGAAAAAAAGAAAGTATGACCTCTCCACGTATCCATTTGAAGATGAAGATCTCTTAAGGCTAATGCTAAAAGCATCCATTATGACTGGATACCAGTCAAAGCACAGCTTGTTTTAAGTAATTACCTTGATTGGAATAGTACAAAATGTGCCTGCACATTACACTGTAAGCCTTGTCCCCACCACCACAAAAGGATAGATCAGAGGCAAGCCACTACTCCTTGAAGTATTTTTTTCACATAATATGAATCTCTTTCTATGAAATCTTTACTCTCTCTCAAACCTAAGGAATAAAAGAAATGGGACATACGGCATCTTTCTGACGTTTGCATTAATTAAGTGACCATAGTCTTCTGCTACTTCTCTTAGATACACCCTCAATGTCCTGGAGGATCTTGGAGAGGGTCAGAAAGCCAATGATGACATCATTGTAAACTGGGTGAACAGAACGTTGAGTGAAGCTGGAAAGTCAACTTCCATTCAGAGTTTTAAAGTGAGTATCCCTGTTGACAATTACATTTTATGTTTGCTAGATAATGATCTGTAATTTGGAAGGACAACCTTGGGCTTCTTTGTGAATGAGAATTATTATTGAGCCAATGGTAGTGTTTTCTTTTAATTTGCTGGGCTTTGCTTTAGGCGTTTTATATAAGGAAGTACATGTGAATTTGTACATATTGAAATTTTTAGATTTGTTCTCCTTTTATCCTAGGACAAGACGATCAGCTCTAGTTTGGCAGTTGTGGATTTAATTGACGCCATCCAGCCAGGCTGCATAAACTATGACCTTGTTAAGAGCGGCAGTCTAACAGATGACGACAAGCATAATAATGCCAAGTAAGGGAGACCGGGTAAAACCATGGGCAGAACAGGGCTTTGTAACCAGGACGATCTGAACTCCCATTCAGGTTCTGCTTCTTCACAGAGGTGTCACCTGGGGAAAACTTTTTTTCTTAAAGTTTTTAGCACTGTTTTTTAGCAGCTTAATTGAGATATAATCCATATCGTACAATTCAGCATTTAAAGTATACAATCAGTGGTGTTCATGGTGTTCACGGCATTGTATAACTGTCACCCCAATCAATTTTAGAACATTTTCATCACCCAAGAAAGTCGCTCCATAGCCATTAGTAGTCACTGTCCCCATCCCAACCCCTAGCAACCACTTTACTTTCCATCTCTGTATTTGCCTTTTCTTTCTCTCCTATCTAATAGTAATATATTCTTTGATGAACATCACCTAATGTTCCCTCCCCATAACTATCCGAGTCTTTTGCAATCACTATTCTATTCTGTCCTTCCATGACACCAGCCTCTGAGAGTCTACATATGACAATAGAATACTACTCAGCCACTAAAAAGAATAAAATCCTACCATTTGCCACAGCATGGGTGAACCTAGAGATTTTAAGTGAAATTAGCCAGGCACAGAAAGACAAACACAGCATGATCCCACTCATAGGGAAATGTCTTTGAGCTTCAGATTCCCTATCAGTAAAATGGACATAATAATAATTACCTTAGAGGATTCATAAAGATCAAATGAAAAAATTGTAAGAACTTAGCATTGGTGGGCATGAAATCCCAGCACTTGGGAGGCTGATGCAGGAGGACCACAAATTCAAGGCTAGCCTTCTCAAAAAAAAGAAAAAAGAACCTAGCATTGTGTTTGTCCTTCAAGGTTCTTTAGTGGATTATAGAAATAATGTAGTGTATATTTAACGTAAATCAGGTAGAAACTTAAAACAAGGGGAAAATGACCTAAGGATCGGTAGTTTCACCTTTTTTTTTAATGGTACTGGGGATGGAACCCAGGCCTTATGCATGCCAAGCAAGTGTTGTACCATTGAGCTACATTTCCTCACTCTTTAAAACACACACACACACACACACACACACACACACACTATCGACCTATGTCTCTTTTACTACATATCTATACTGTATATCTTACTACATATGTTGAGTTTATCTTCCTCAGCCTCCATTAAAGTCCTAGACTGTGACCTGATTCCATGGAAAACCCATGAAAAGTTTACCTATACAAACTGAAAATCAGTCCACATCAGCGTGTCGTAAGATCACTAAGAAAGAGTCCTGTAAAACTCTGGAGTTAGGCATGTCATTTCTTTCTAATATTTATAGCAGATATGACAAAGGGTTAATGTCCATAAGATTCCTGTTACAGTACACCTGGAAGTGCTTCCTGGATTAGTTGAGATGAGTTCCTGCCAATTTCCCTAGCTGGGCATATCAGTCCTTTCATCCTTTCCTTTGCCTGCCCTTTCTAGTCCCCTGGCCCAACAACTGTGTTTTCCCATGTAGACTCTTCTCCCTTTGCATCTACATAAGCAATTTGGATTTTGCATGTGGCATAATTTTCTACTCCGTATCTCTAAGATCCCATATGAGTGTCTGTTATTAACTGTGTAATGAGAATATCATCATTGATTATGCAGCCAACCTTGATAATTATATGTAGAATTTTGTTTTTGTATAAAGTTAGTGCTTCAAGCTTAATTCTCACCTCCCAATGGAAGAAAAGAGTGAATAAATATTTATCAGTCCAAAGTAATAGAGTATAAAAGCCTGGTAGAATTTAAAAGTCAACTGAAAGCCAAAATCAAACAGAACACAAAAAATGAAATCATTCTGTTTTTCATTTCCAATACAGAATTTTTGCATCCCAGACAAATGATTATAGAATAGGAAGTAGATGTCTCATGGTGTGCATGGAAGATAAAAATTTCATCTCATTTTTATTTCCTCAAAAAAACAGGTATGCTGTGTCAATGGCCAGAAGAATTGGAGCCAGAGTGTACGCTCTTCCTGAAGACCTTGTGGAAGTAAAGCCCAAGATGGTCATGACCGTGTTTGCGTGTTTGATGGGCAGGGGGATGAAGAGAGTGTAAAATAATCGATCTGAATAAAAGCAACCTGTTCCCAGGTGCATGATTAGCAAGTCAGCAATTTCCAGGTGAAGTGTTCTTGGTCATTTAAAGGACTTTTAGTTTCGATTAATAAGACTAGCTCATCATAAGATTCCCTAGGGAGAAAGTTTTAAGAAAAACAACTCCTCTTTCCCATATTCAGAGTTGGATCTGTCAGGCACACCTGAAATGTGCTCAGCATCAACACTTGTTCCTCTCTTCTAGAATGCTGCCCTCGACATTGCCCTTTGCTGCTTGTTATTCTCTATGTATCTTTCTCCCTCTTCAGATTTGTTTAGATGGTTGGATATGAATATTATTAACCAGTCATTTTGCTTTCCATTCCGTCTGTGAATTCTTCAGGAACTATGGGCAGAAGGTATATAGATCGGAATGTCCCTTACTTACTTTGTAGTACTGAAAATTTGCCGAAGGAACTGGCTGTGCAGAATGTAATAGAAGATTTTCTTATTCTTTTATTCTTAAAATTAGTATCTTTTTACAGTATTCTTTCTACATGATCCTTTTTTGTACATTTAAGAATATTTTGATTACATTCAACAAGTCTGCTGATTTTGCTACTTTTTTAAAGGGGTCTTCAAGTAAGTAAAAAACATACATTATAAGCAGAAGAAACATGTATTCTAAATGCATCTTCCCTCTCCCACCCAAGCTGTAAACAAACAAAATATTTTGTCTTCTATGGGTCTGTTCACTACATGCTTATTTGCTTCAAAACCTATGTCATCAAACTCTCTCATTCGATTTAAAATGCTGTTTAATACGACATGTTTGAGGAGAGAGTAAACTCAGAGCTTAGATGGGATTCTGTAGGCCAAGTATGCTAAGTGTACAATGTATTTTTTAATTTCACACCTATAACAAAGAAATGTGGTCACTAAAAAGTAAAAGTATATACGTAGGACTTGACGTACTCTCGCTTGGTCAAGCTGATTGCTATAGTTTTCAAGATCATTATGTTACTCTAACTCTGAAAAGTGATGTAATCTGGTAGCAATGTAGTACTTCAAATAAAGGCATTTACGTAATACTTAGCCTCTTTCTTTTTCTTGGGGGGGGAGGGGGCTGCTGAGACAGGGTCTTAGCCCAGACTGGCCTTAAACTAGTAATCCTCTTGCTTCAGCCTCCTCAGGAGTGCACCACAATGCTGGGCACGAGACTATTAGGCCTCTGACCCTTGCTAGTATGACAGTGTTTGGCAGGTTTGGGATTTTTTTCTGCTATATTTTATAAAATGCTGTTAAATTGGAGCCTTTTGGCTGAATTAGACATATATAATGGTTTTCTCCAGCTTACCAAGATTTCCCTGGCCCAGTTGTACAGCACATGGCCTTCAGAAGGTTCTGGGTTCAATCTCCAGCATGAAAAGAAGAGAAAAAAAGAAAAAAAAACCCACCTATTCCTTCCTTTTTTTTCCTTTCTCATTTCCCTTAATCTTTTTTTCTCATTTGCTCATTTTTATTTTTTTGTAATTTTTTTATTAGGCTATATGCATCACCTCCCTTAATCTTTGCAAGGTTCTCTGATATACAGACCCTGAAATGAGGGGGATCTGAACAGTCAGGGGAGCTGGGCTCTGCTAGCTCATGATATCCTAGCTATTTGAGAGGCTGAGATCAAGAGGATGGCAGTGTGAGGCCAGCCTGGGCAAAAGTTTATGAGTCCCCATCTCCAAAATAACCAGAGCAAAATGAACTAGAGGTGTGGCTCAAGCAGTAGAGCTCCTGCTTTGCAAGCATGAAGCCCTGAGTTCTCAACCTCCTCACTGTTGACATTTGGGGCTGGGTAATTCCTTGTTGGGAGAGGGAAGAGGGGCTGTCCTGTGCATTGTAGGAGATAGAGCAATGTCATATAGCCTCTATGATGTCACCTGTGCTGGATGTCAGAACCACATCCTTAGTTGTGTCCACCAAAAATAGTCCAGCCATGGCCTATTATCCCCTGAGGCACAAAATCATCCCTTTTTGGCAACCATTGGTTTATGGTACCCTGTTAAGCCACTGTGTGGTGAGTAATATGAAACACAGTCCTTTAAGAATCTAGTTACATGGTGTTACTATAAAATAGATTGGCTGGCCATACTAGTACATGCCTATAATCTCAGCACTAGGAAGGCTGAGACAGGAGAATTGTGAGTTTGAGGCCAGCATGGAATACATAGTAAGAAACTGGGTTTTTGGTTTTTTTTTTTTAAAGAACATAAAATAAAATAGTTTGTACTTACAATCTGAAAATGGAAAAGGCCTTCCTAAATATGCTACAAATGCTGGGAACATGGCTCAAGTGATTCAGTGCTTGTCTAGCATGCATGAGGCCTTGAGTTCCGTCCCTAACACAAGACAAAAACAAAAACACGAAACATACTTCAAATCCCAAAGACGAAGAATGTAAGAATGATAAACTTGACAAGTCCACTTTTGAAAAAAGCAGATTAAAAAGTCAAAATATAGATAACCACGTGATGGATAAATTTTTATTAATACCTAAACAGCTTTATAAATAAAAGACGAAGCTTCTATAAACATGTACCAGGGTAACTGATAACGTAAGGACACACACTCTTTTTTTCTTTTTGACAAAATACATCTTCTGCATGCTAGCAAGCACTCTACCACTGAGCCACACGTCCACCTAAATCATAACTTACGACTTCTCTTCTGCCTTGAATTTTCTACATTCATCCATGTGTGCCTCCTAAGTGCGAAGGTTCTTCTCCATAAGTAACCATGGCTCAAATGCTTTAAATGCCTTTGAAGCAAAGTAGAAAATGTTTATTCTACGTGGCCCTTTCTTTTAAAAAAGGAGCTGACCCTCATATGTGGACATTAGATCAAGGGCAAACACAACAAGGGGATTAGACTTTGAGCACATGATAAAAGCGAGAGCACACAAGGGAGGGGTGAGGATAGGTAAGACACCTAAAAAATTAGTTAGCATTTGTTGCCCTTAATGCAGAGAAACTAAACCAGATACCTTAAAAGCAACTGAGGTCAATAGGAGAAGGGGACCAGGAACTAGAGAAAAGGTTAGATCAAAAAGAACCTAGAAGGTAACACACACACACAGGAAATTAATGTGAGTCAACTCCCTGTATAGCTATCCTTATCTAAATTAGCAAAAACCCTTGTTCTTTCCTATTGTTGCTTATACTCTCACTTCAACAAAATTAGAGATAAGGGCAAAATAGTTTCTGCTGGGTATTGAGGGGGTGGGGGGAGAGGGAGGGGGTGGAGTGGGTGGTAAGGGAGGGGGTGGGGGCAGGGGGGAGAAATGACCCAAGCATTGTATGCACATATGAATAATAAAACAATAAAAAAAAGAAAAAGAAAATAAAAAAGGAGCTGATTTCATGGATGGCTCACTGTCCAAGGTCCTATGGAATGTACCATGGGATAGTTAAGTACTTATATAGAGCAATTGACCCGAACATGCCATTTTTTCCTTCTAAAGAAAAAAAATGGAGCATGTATGATAAACTAAAAATCGCTAATATATAAGGAATTGTACAAAACCTAAAAGATAAATTTTTAGTAAATAATAGTGCTATGCACTATAGTCCCAAATACTCAGGAGTCTGAGCTGGTAGCATCACTTGAGCCGAGGAGCCCAAGGCCAGCCTGGGCAACACAGAAAAAGGAAATTAAAAAATATATATATATATATATAATCAAAAGAGATGAATTGCAGGGTTATTCCATTTAAAGAAACTAGGAACTACCCTTTTTTAAATAGACTTTCAGCAGTATCATGTAGCTTCTATATCTGTTCTTTAAAAGTGGTTTTAAGTTCACAGCAAAACTGAACAGAAGGCACAGAAATTTCCCATGTTACCCCTGTCCCCACACATTCACAGCCACCCTCACTATCAGCATCATGAGCTGGAGTGCTGTATTTGCTACTATAAATGCACCTATGTTGATAAATCATTATCATCCAAATTCCATGTTATAGTTCACTCCTTTGTATGTTTTTGGCCATTTGTGGTGCTGGGGAATTAAACCTAGGGCCTCTAGCATGCTAGCCAAGTGTCTTACCACTGAGCTACATCTCCAGCCCTCAGCATTGTATATTCCATGGGTGTGGACAAATGTCCACTGTTTTATTTCATATAGCTTCATTCCATTGTTTGGAAAATTCTCTGTGCTCTGACTATTCATCCATCCCTCTCCTTATCCCCTGGCAACTGTCTCCATAGCTTTGCCTTACCCAGAATGTCATAGAGCTGAATCATACAGTATGTAACTTTTTCAGATTAGCTATGCATTTTTAAGGAAACTGTCTTTTTTTAGTGAACTATACTTTTCACCTGTCAGATTGATAAAAATTAAGTGATTGATAATTATCTGATGTTGACAAAAGTATGGAAATACATGTTGTCTCAAACACCACAGGGGTAGGATGGTCAGTTTAGTAGGAACTTAGTAATAGTTACCAAACTCAAAACTGCATGTCCTTCAACTCTACAGCATGCAAGGACAACAGTTTCCTTGACACATCTTGTAATGAAAGACTGGTGAAGTAAGTTGTGGTCCATCCACACAGCTGTTTAAGACTGCTGCACCTCTATAGTGACATGGAAAGATGTACAGGTTTATCTCATTTTGAAAACGACAGTATATACATTGAAAAATATCTCAAGGACAAAAATACATTTCTGTAGTAATACCTGGAGCAGAGAGAGGAGGATAGCAAGGGCTTAAGTTTTTTTGACACATTTCTCTATAATGTTAGGAAATTTTAAAAGAAAATTTAAAGTTAAAGTATATTATTACCACAATCATACAAATAAGACAGCAGATATACTCTCTCTTCAACAAAATTAGAGATAAGGGCAAAATAGTTTCTGCCAGGTATCGAGGGGGTGGGGGGAGGGGGGAGAGGGAGGGGGGGAGAAGGAGGGAGTGGAGTGGGTGGTGAGGGAAGGGGGGGGCCATGGGGGTAGAAATGACCCAAGCATTGTATGCACATATAAATAATTTTTAAAAATTTAAAAAAACAAAACAAATAAGACAGCAGAAATGTTCTAAATATACCGAGAAATTGAAAGATTAAAATTATACATTCTTCTCCTACACTCACCAGTTAATACTTGGGCATATTTGCTTTGTGCTTTTTGCTCAACAGTTTGAAAAGAACTTGCAATCATCTTGACATTCCACTCCTAAATATTCAACATAAATGTCCTGAGAACAGGGTCATATTACAAAATTACATTAACATTGTCATATACACAAAATTTATACAGATGCAATATCTAATACATAGTCTAATTCAAATTATTCCAAAACTACCTACAAAGTTAGTCTATTTCTCATGAATATAACAAAATACCTAAGGCTAGGTACTTCATAAAGAAAAATGTAGAGGATTCCAAGATGGCGGCTAGAGGGAGGAAGCAGAAAGTGAGCTTCCTATAGTGAAATCTTGGAGAGACGCTGGAGACACACTTTGCAGGCATAATCACTGAGAAGAGGCATAACTTTGACCCCTCCACACCTCCAGCCGGCGCAGAAAATCTCCACTTCACGTTAAACGGAGAAACAAGGAGGGCCCCCAGGCCACCAGCCGCCCGCACCCAGATGGCTTGGTAAGAAACGGACCAGGTGAGCTTCGCGGTACCGTGGTACTCCCACAGACAAGCCTGGGCCAGAGCAGCATAGCCCCCTGGACAGACTGACCTCCACCCGGGGAAAAAAGAGAAACTGACTAATAAGCAATAAGAACAATAAAGACACGTGGGAAAGAGGGTGGAGCGCACTGAGCGCCGAAGATTGGGCGAAGGGAATCCTTCCCAGGACTGTAAATAAACAAGCCGGGTGGGCCGGAGAGGCTCTGGTGGGAGCGGGGGCACACGCCCAGCAACCAGGAGCGGGAAAGCTTGTGAGAGTGGTGGAGGGAGGAAAACTCCACAGAAGAAGAGGGAAGACCCACTTCCCACGTGAACTGCAAACAAACATGGCGGCTGGCAGGAGCAGCAGCACCACCCAGTAATCAGGAGCAGGAAAGCTTGTGCAAGTGGCGGTGGGAGGAAAACTCCATAGGAGAGGGGAGAAGACCCACCTCCCACATGAACTGTAAATAAACATGCAGGCCTGAGAATGCAGGAGCAGTGTCACCTTTCCCAGTGTGCCTGGAAAGGGAAAAGCTTGTAGCAGAGGCTCCTGCACAGGAGAACTCTGAGTAAACAAAGCCTGTGGGGCCAGGTGAGTGCTAAGCTCACCCCAGAGATCTGCATAAATAATGCCTCCAGCAACAGCAGGCTGACAGCAGCAGGCAGGCAAGCCACAGCTGCAGATACCATTCTCAGAACTGTCTCCAGACTCTTTTTTTTTTCTTTTTCTCCCTACCTTAGATAAGAGAACAACCGAATTACACCTGCATGCTGAAAAACTTACTGAAACTGTATTTCATTTGAACTTGGGACACATGGTGGGGTATTTTGTGTGTGTGTGTGTGTAGTTTTGTTCTACTTTATGTGTCCCCTTTGATGATACAACTACAGAACAACATCTGAGGCACCATTTCCAGGATTGAAGACTGAGACAGACACCCAAATTATTAAGACTGAAACTTCATTGCATTTGAACTTGGAAGTTTTTTGGTTTTTTGGGTTTTTTTTTAATTTTCTATTTTTCATTTTATTCTAATTTAATTTTATATATAGATATTTCTTTCATTTCCTTTTTTATTTTTATCTTTTTTTTTATTTTTGATTTTCAATCCTCTCTCTGTCTCTCTAATGTATATTCAGCTTACTGTCGATTAGTACATTAATGCTCCCTGTTTATACCTTTGAAATTTTCTTCTCTGATACCTTATTCTGTTTTCTCCTTCTTGTCTGTGTATTTTTTTTTCCCTTTGCTTTAACTTTTTGCTTGCCATCTCAGCTCACCCTTCCGTTCTAAATATTACCATTGTTATTATTACAAGCTAGAAAATACTTAATTGCACACAGTACAGGGACAGTAACAACACCAAAGACAATGATGGGAAGACAGAAAAAACAGGGAAACCAGTTTCCCCACAGCAAAAAATTAGTACAGGAACCAGATGGGAATGAAGAAAACAGATACTCAGATCCAGACTTGAACAAAATGAAGATAAACTATGCCAAAGGACCCAATGAAGCCCACAAGAATAATTTAAAAGAAGACATACTACAGGTACTCAGTGAGGATTTTATAGAGATGATACTGGATAGGGTCAACCAAAATGTACAGGAGACACTCAAGAAATTCCAAGACAACAAAAATAGAGAATTTGAAAAAGCAAAAGAAGAAATAAAGGAAACCATAGAAGCACTGTATAAACACCAAAGTGAAACAGAGAACATGATGAATAAATGGATAAATGAACTCAGGACAAAAATTGGCAACATTAAAGAGGAAACCACCCAGGATGTGGAAAACCTCAGAAAAAAGAACGAAACAGAACTGCAAAACAAAACGGAAGGCCAATCCAGCAGAATAGAACAAACAGAAGACAGAATCTCAGAACTTGAAGATGAGATGGTAATGAAAGGAAAAACTGAAGAACTATTAATTAAACAACTCAAGACCTGTGAAAAGAAAATGCAAGAACTCACCGACTCCATCAAAAGTCCAAACTTGAGAATCATGGGCATTGAAGAAGGAGAAGACGTGCAAGCAAAGGGAATGCATAATATATTCAACAAAATAATAACGGAAAATTTCCCAAATCTACAGAAAGATATTACCATACAGATGCAAGAGGCCTCCAGGACACCAAACAGACCAGATCAAAATAGAACTACCCCACGACATATCATCATTAAAACAACAAGTTCAGAAACTAAGGAAAGAATATTGAAGGCTGTAAGAGAGAAAAAACAAGTAACATACAAAGGTAAACCCATCAAAATCACAGCAGACTTCTCAACAGAAACATTAAAAGCAAGAAGAGCGTGGGGTGAGATCTTCCGGGCACTGAATGAAAATAACTTCATCCCCAGGATACTCTACCCAGCAAAGCTATCATTCAAAATAGATGGAGCAATAAAAGTCTTCCATGACAAGCAGAAACTAAAACAATATGTGACCACAAAGCCACCACTGCAAAAGATTCTGCAAGTGATTTTGCACACAGAAAGTGAAACCCAACTTAACCATGAAAAGACAGGCAGCACCAAAACACAGGAAAAGAAAAAGCAAGACAGTAGAGAGTAACCTCAACTTAGGTACACACAATCAAAACTTCAAACAACTTAAGACAACTAAATGACAGGAATCACCACATACCTATCAGTACTAACGCTTAATGTTAATGGACTTAATTCACCCATCAAAAGGCACCGCTTGACGAAATGGATTAAAAAGGAAGATCCAACAATTTGTTGCTTACAGGAGACCCATCTCACCGACAGAAATAAGCATAGGCTTAGGATGAAAGGCTGGAAGAAGATTTACCAAGCCAATGGCCCCCCAAAACAGGCAGGCGTAGCAATACTTATCTCTGACAAAGTAGACTTTAAACCTACATTGATCAAATGAGATAAAGAAGGACATTCCATACTAATAAAAGGGGAAATAGACCAAAAGGAAATGATAATCATCAACCAGTATGCACCCAATTTCATCAAACATACCCTGAACTACCTAAAAGCATATATAAACGCTAAAACAGTGGTTGTGGGAGACTTTAGCACCCCATTATCATCAATAGATAGGTCATCCAAAAAAAATCAAAAAAGAAATCCAAGATCTAAAATATGCAATAGATCAAATGGACCTACTTGATGTCTACAGAACATTTCATCCAACTTCTACACAACATACATTCTTCTCAGCAGCCCATGGAACCTTCTGCAAAATAGATCATATCCTAGGGCACAAAGCAAGTCTCAGCAAATATAAGAAAATAGAAATAATACCGTGCATACTATCTGACCACAATGCAGTAAAAGTAGAACTCAACAACAAAAGTAAAGACAAAAAACATGCAAACAGCTAGAAACTAAATAATTCATTACTTAATGAAGAATGGATCATCGATGAAATAAAAGAGGAAATTAAAAAGTTCCTAGAAGTCAATGAAAATGAAAACACAACCTACCAGAACCTATGGGACACAGCTAAGGCAGTCCTGAGAGGAAAGTTTATAGCCATGAGTGCATATATTAAAAAGACTGAAAGATCCCAAATCAATGACCTAATGATACATCTCAAACTCCTAGAAAAACAAGAACAAGCAAATCCCAAAACAAATAGAAGGAGAGAAATAATAAAAATAAGAACTGAAATCAATGAAATAGAAACCAAAAAAACCATACAAAGAATTAATGAAACAAAAAGTTGGTTCTTTGAAAAAATAAACAAGATCGATAGACCCCTGGCAAACCTGACTAAAATGTGGAGAGAAAAAACCCAAATTAGTAGAATCAGGAATGCAAAAGGGGAGATAACAACAAACACCATGGAAGTCCAGGAAATCATCAGACTACTTTGAGAACCTATATTCAAATAAATTTGAAAATCTTAAAGAAATGGACAGATTTCTAGATACATATGATCATCCAAAACTGAACCAAGAGGAAATTAATCACCTGAATAGATCTATAACACAAAATTGAGGCAGCAATCAAGAGTCTCCCCAAAAAGAAAAGTCCAGACCTGATGGATTCTCTGCTGAATTCTATCAGACCTTTAAAGAAGAACTGATACCAACCCTCCTTTAACTGTTCCACGAAAGAGAAAGGGAAGGAAAATTGCCTAACACATTTTATGAAGCCAGTATTACACTTATCCCAAAACCAGGCAAAGACACCTCCAAAAAGGAGAACTATAGGCCAATCTCCGTAATGAACATTGATGCAAAAATCCTCAACAAAATAATGGCAAACCGAATTCAACAACACATCAAAAAGATTATTCACCACGACCGAGTAGACTTCATCCCAGGGATGCAGGGGTGGTTCAACATACAAAAATCAATAAATGTAATAAACCACATTAACAGAAGCAAAGACAAAAACCACTTGATCGTCTCAATAGATACAGAAAAAGCCTTTGATAATATCCAACACCATTTCATGATAAAAGCTCTAAGAAAACTAGGAATAGAAGGAAAGTACCTCAACATTATAAAAGCTATATATGACAAACCTACAGCCAGCATTATACTTAAGGAAGAAAAACTAAAACCATTCCCTCTAAAATCAGGAACCAGACAAGGATGCCCACTATCTCCACTCCTATTCAACATAGTACTGGAATTCCTAGCCAGAGCAATTAGGCAAGAAGAAGGAATAAAAGGAATACAAATAGGTAAAGAAACTGTTAAAAATATCCCTATTTGCAGATGACATGATCCTATACCTTAAAGACCCAAAAAACTCTACTCAGAAGCTTCTAGACATCATCAACAGCTATAGCAAGGTAGCAGGATATAAAATCAACATAGAAAATTCATTAGTATTTCTATACACTAACAATGAGCAAACTGAAAAAGAATGTATGAAAACAATTCCATTTACAATAGCCTCAAAAAAATCAAATACCTAGGTGTAAACCTAACAAAAGATGTGAATGTCCTCTACAAGGAAAACTATACACTTCTGAAGAAAGAGATTGAGGAAGACTATAGAAAGTGGAGAGATCTCCCATGCTCATGGATTGGTAGAATCAACATAGTAAAAATGTCAATACTCTCAAAAGTAATCTACATGTTTAATGCAATTCCCATCAAAATTCCAATGACATTCATTAAATAGATGGAAAAATCTACCATGAAATTTATATGGAAACACAAGAGGCCACAAATAGCCAAGGCAATACTCAGTCAAAAGAACAATGCAGGAGGTATCACGATACCTGACTTCAAACTATATTACAAAGCAATAACAATAAAAACAGCATGGTACTGGCACAAAAACAGACATGAAGACCAGTGGAACAGAATAGAGGACCCAGATATGAAGCCACACAACTATAACCAACTTGTCTTTGACAAAGGAGCTAAAAATATACGATGGAGAAATAGCAGCCTCTTCAACAAAAACTGCTGGGAAAACTGGTTAGCAGTCTGCAAAAAACTGAAACTAGATCCATGTATATCACCCTATACCAAGATTAACACAAAATGGATCAAGGATCTTAATATGAGACCACAAACTTTAAAGTTGATACAGGAAAGAGTAGGAAATGCTCTGGAGTTAGTAGGTATAGGTAAGAACTTTCTCAATGAAACCCCAGCAGCACAGCAACTAAGAGATAGCATAGATAAATGGGACCTCATAAAGCTAAAAAGCTTCTGTTCATCAAAAGAAATGGTCTCTAAACTGAAGAGAACACCCACAGAGTGGGAGAAAATATTTGCCAACTATACATCAGACAAAGGACTGATAACCAGAATATACAGGGAACTTAAAAAACTAAATTCTCCCAAAACTAATGAACCAATAAAGAAATGGGCAAGTGAACTAAACAGAACTTTCTCAAAAGAAGAAATTCAAATGGCCAAAAAGCATGAAAAAATGCTCACCATGTCTAGCAATAAAGGAAATGCAAATTAAAACCACACTAAGATTCCACCTCACCCCTGTTAGAATAGCCATCATCAGCAACACCACCAACAACAGGTGTTGGCGAGGATGCGGGGAAAAAGGAACCCTCTTACACTGTTGGTGGGAATGTAGACTAGTACAACCACTCTGGAAAAAAAATTTGGAGGCTACTTAAAAAGCTAGACATTGATCTACCATTTGATCCAGCAATACCAGTCTTGGGGATATACCCATAAGATTGTGACACAGGTTACTCCAGAGGCACCTGCACACCCATGTTTATTGCGGCACTGTTCACAATAGCCAAGTTATGGAAACAGCCAAGATGCCCCACCACTGACGAATGGATTAAGAAAATGTGGTATCTATACACAATGGAATTTTATGCAGCCATGAAGAAGAACGAAATGTTATCATTCGCTGGTAAATGGATGGAATTGGAGAACGTCATTCTGAGTGAGGTTAGCCTGGCCCAAAAGACCAAATATCGAATGTTCTCCCTCATATGCGGACATTAGATCAAGGGGAAACACAACAAGGGGATTGGACTTTGAGCACATGATAAAAGCGAGAGCACACAAGGGAGGGGTGAGGATAGGTAAGACACCTAAAAAATTAGCTAGCATTTGTTGCCCTTAACGCAGAGAAACTAAAGCAGATACCTTAAAAGCAACTGAGGCCAATAGGAAAAGGGGAACAGGTACTAGAGAAAAGGTTAGATCAAAAAGAATTAACCTAGAAGGTAACACCCACGCACAGGAAATCAATGTGAGTCAATGCCCTGTATAGCAATCCTTATCTCAACCAGCAAAAACCCTTGTTCCTTCCTATTATTGCTTATACTCTCTCTACAACAAAATTAGAGATAAGGGCAAAATAGTTTCTGCTGGGTATTGAGGGGGTGGGGGGGAGAGGGAGGGGGCGGAGTGGGTCGTAAGGGAGGGGGTGGGGGCAGGGGGGAGAAATGACTCAAGCCTGGTATGCACATTTGAAAAATAAAATAAAATAAAGAAAAATGTATGTAGCTCCAGTTTTCCATTTTGGCTGAAAAGCGAAACAGCCTAGCACTCTGCCACTTGAACCACGTCATCAGCCCTTAATTGTTATGTTTAAATATTGTTTACATTGTAAGTATCAATATGTTAGTACTCGAGTGTATCATTTTATTATTTAGTTTCTGTTTGCTCATTCAGTTTTTGATCCTTCTGTTGTGTTACCTTTGTATGAGCTACTTGATTTTTTTTAATTCCTTTCTGATTTACCAATAGTGTTCTATCACTGAGCTACATCCCCAGGCCTGTATCTCCACCTCTTAAATATAAATATCATTCTCATTTAGATCACTTTGCCTTCCCTACCTTTTTGTTTCTTTTTCTTGTGTTAGGGATGGAACTCAGGACCTCCTGCATGCTAAGTATTCATTCTATCACTGTGCTGTATCCCCAGCCCCTTCTCCCTCTGTTTTAAATATAAATATCATTTTTTTATTATGAGGCAGGGTCTCAATATGTAGCCTAGGCTGACCTTGAAGTTGCAATCCTCCTGCCTCAGCCTCCTGAATACTAGGGTTACAATTGTGCGCCATCGAGGCTGCTTTTTTAAAATATAAATATCTCAGAACTGGGGTATAAAAAATATATATAGATGTATGCAAATGTCACAAGAAAACCCACTTGAACCCCCCGTGTAACTATCATACACTAACAAAAATGTTAAATAAAATATAAATATCTTGGGCTGGGGGCATGGCTCAAGTGGTAGAGTGCCTGCCTAGCAAGTGCCAGGGCCTGAGTTTAAAACCCAGCACCACCTAATATATATACATATAGATATATAATATACATAATATAAATATATACACAATATATACTTGTACATAACTGTGTATATATAGATAGATAGATTAAGTGTTTTCTCCACAGACCTTGAGCACCACATTAGAAGAATTTGTGCTTCAACCTTCAAATAGTATTTTTAAAAATAATGAAAAGCTTAGTCCATGATGTTTTATCACTATTAAACCCACTCTATTCTTTTTCCTTCCTGAGGTGCAGCATCCTTAGGTTACAGTTTCCTTTCTGTTTAGAGAAACTCCTGCTGATGGTGTGGCTCAAGTGGTGGAGCGCCTGCCTAGCAAGTCCTGAGTTCAAAAAGAGCAAACCTCCTTTAGCCATTTTTTAAGAGTAGGTCTGGGTCTGGGGATGTAGCTCAGTGTTAGAGAGCTTGCCTAGTGTGTGCAAGGCCCTGGGCTCCATCCACGGCACCTCAAAAAATAAAATTTATATGCATGTATATGTAAATGTGGGATGTATATTTAATCAACGGCACCAGTTTCTCCTATTACAGCCTAATACCAGAGATGAGAACAAGAAAAATAACACCTGACATGGGGGAGCTGGCCTGGCACTCACAGCTAGGCCTTGTTGTTCTCCTTGGAGCATAAACAATCCCATAAGTACCAATCTCCAACAGGGCGCCTTTGTGTTGATGAAGTGAGACACAACAAAACACAAATGTCCAAGCCGCAGAAATGAACAAACATCCCCCTCTACTGGTTCATGTAAGTAATTACTGCTACTTTTACCCAGTTTAAAGAAGTAATCTAGGATGGTTTTACAATGTTGATTGTAAACTTTTTTGACCATTCTGGAGATCAAACTCAGGCCCTCATGCATGCTAGGAAAGTGCTCTACCACTGAGCTATGCCCCCACCCAACTGTAAATCTTTCTTCTCTTTAAATACTTATGACCTGTACCTTATCTCTTCTAACATTCATTCTTGATTTTTTTGTCATTCAAAAATACAGGCTCCAAATCCAGAATTATAAAACTATTAAAATATCTTTTTTGTGCTAGTACTGGGGCATAACCCAGGACTTCACACTTGCAAAGCAGGCGCTTTACTACTTGAGCCACACCTCCAGTCCATTTTGCTCTGGTTATTGTGGAGATGAGGTCTCCACAATAACTATTTACTAGGCTGGCCTCAAAATACAATCCTCCCAATCTCAGTCTCCCAAGTGGCTAGGATTACAGGTGTGAGCTACTGGTGCCCAGCTTTTTTATTTTCTTTTACACCTAACCTCCCTTTGTGTTTCCTAAAACAGTTATTAGGTAATAGCAATGGAGTAAATTTTTATGTTCTCCTCTCTCAAATTCATACATTACAATCCTAATCCCCAATGTAGGATGTTATTAGGAAGGGACACCTCTGGGGGGTAATCAGATCATTAGGATGGAGCACTCATGAATGGGATTAGTGCCCTTATAGGAGATCCCAGGAGCATTCTAACTCTTGCCATCTGAGGACACAAGAAGCCAACAATTTACAAGTCAGAAGAAAACCCCTGCCAGAATCAAGCAAGCTAGTTCCCTGATTTGGGACTTCAGCTTTCAGAGCTGCAAGAAATAAATTTCTGTTGTTTATTAGCCACCCAGTCTATGATACTTTGTTAGATCATCCCTAACTGATTAAAACAGTAATACAAAGATTATCTCCTCACTCTGATAAAAGAAAGAACAATAAAAGTTCATTTCTTTGACTGGGGGTGATGGTGCATGTATTTAATCCCTGCACTCAGGAGGCTGAGGCTGGAGGATCCAGAGTTTGAGGCCAACCTGAGCTACATAGTACGTTCCAGGCCAGCATGGGCTACAGGACAAGACCCTGTCTCAAAAAAACAAACGTAAACAAATAAAACAGAACAAAACCTGTTATGGACGCTTTTGTCTGCGAAACAAAACATAATAATGCTGATGATAATACACTTGAAGATGTAAAGAGTATAACCTCCGAATAAGTTAGATATATATGAAGAAATTACGGTAACTACATATCTTTTAGTATTTAATATTTTTCAAGTTAAAACAAATATAGGCAATGATAATCTACCGAAATTTTTTCAAGGATTCTAGATTTACAAACCATTTTCATTTTTCTGTTCAAAATGTTTTTGGATGGGCCCTGGGGGTACAGAATCATGAGGTGTGTGTTCCTTATTGTAATCCTTAATTAAATCCAGTAGCCAAAACATAGCACTTTGGTGAGCTGTAAAAGCAAAAGCAAGCCAGGTACCAGTTACTCACACCTGTAATCCTAGCTACTTGGGAGGCTGAGATCGAGACGATTTCAGTTTGAGGCCAGCCCAGGCAAATAGTTTGAGGGAGCCCCATCTCCAAACTAACCAGAGCAAAATGGACTGGAGATGTGACTCAAGTGGCAGAGTGCCTGTTTTGCAATCATGAAGCTCTGAGTTCAAATCCCAGTCCCATCAAAAAAATAAATAAGCACCCAGTGGGGAGCATGTCTTTACTCAAGCACTACTGCCTTAGTCCTCCCAGGGCTAGGTACCAGGCAAGCGGAGGCCACCCTGATAACCCAAATTCCAGGGAAATTATTCAAACTAGCCAATCCTAAACTGTTCAGTCTTTCCCTGCTTGTCTTTCCCATAACAACCCCAATACAAGTAGTGGCTTAAACTTTCCCCTAGCTCCTGTCTTTTGCCTGTTCACCACCTGGTATCCTGTGGTCTTGCATAGCTTGGAGTGCCTCCTGTAAATATAATCAGCTTTGTTTTTTTCTGGAGCCTCTGGTGGCCACACCTGACTATTACACAAAAGAATCACAGGGTTAAGGGAGTAACTTGGTGGTAGAATTACTTGTCTGTCTTGCATGAGGCCCTGAAGGCCCTGGGTTTGATCCCTAGCACAGGATAGGGGTAGGGGATTACAAAACAGATGTTAAATTAATTGGCTTCACCCAGAGTCACCAGCTGACAAAATGTAAGAGAGGACATTTTAGATTGCTAGTAAATATGTGGTTTTAGATTAGTCCAGGACATCAAAATAGTTTAGAAACTGATTTCCTGACGTCGCCAGAAAATAAACAGTGAGTTTAAAAACCTCAAGTGGAGATGATATAATCAATGTACAATGTAAGGCTATTCCAAAGGCTATTCCAAATTGTCACAGTGACCCTCCTCCCCGTACAACAAATATGTCCTAATAAAAATGGGAGGAAAAAACCTCAAGGAATTGAGGAGGTGGCTCAGTGGTAGAGTCTAGCCTGTGAAAGGCCTTGTATTCCATCCCCAGCACTGCAAACAAAACAAAACAAAGCCGTGACGGACATGCCTTGCCATCAGCTAAGAAGATGATCATAATTAAAATAAATTTTTGCAGAAATGCTTCATGATTTCAGCCTCAATAGGCGAAACAGTTTGGCCATGATACTCAGCCAACAAAGGCCAGGGAATTTTAAGAGATAGCCCAGGATGTTTCCAAGGGAACACGCCTGTAAAACTATTAGAGGTAGGGCACAGGCAGGAACCAAGGCCTCAAGACCCCTTTGCAATCTCTCCAGATAGGCTGCCAGTACTTTCTGCTTATCACTGTCCATTTCAGGGTAGGTTGAGGCCTCTTCTTACTGGAGAGCTGAGTGTAGTGATTTTTTTTTAATTTATCTATTATTTATTTATTTTGTGGTGTTAGGGATGGCACCCAGCTGTACCGCTGAGCTATGCCCCCAGCCCCTGTAGTGTTTTTTTTGTTGTTGTTGGTGTTTTTTTAATTGCTTCACATTGTACTCTTGATGTGGGAAATTTCAAAGTACATCTCTAGTAACAGGGACACATATTTTGCTGGAACCATTATTTAAAAATCCTTTAATATATTCCATTTCACTCAAATTCCACTTTTCCTACCATTCTCAAATTCATAGAAAGTAAAGACAATTAATAGAATTCTAAAATTGTAGTTATCAAAGCTCTCAAAAAGCCTTGAACTTGGTGAAGGTGTGGCTCAAGAGGTAGAGCACGAGGCCCTAAATTCAAATCCCAATACTACCCCCTCCCCAAACAAAAATCTTTGAACTTTCCAAGCACAATGAACAGCCATTAGCTCTGATGACAATAAGACCAAACACCTGGAAGAGCCACAGGTTATCTTCTTATAAGTTAATAGAAGATTTCGTCATGTGTTTAGGTATTCCACTTCCAGATTCGACTTTATTACAGGTTAATGTCACTGAATATTCTGAGAGACTCATACATAACTTCCATCTTTATGACCACAGAGACAAGATATATTTGTAAAATATACACTTAAACATCCTTTGCATGATTGGCAACCTGGAGGTTTGGTCTTATTTATTTATTTAGCAGTAATGGGGGTTAAGAGTAGTACTTTGAACATGTTAGGTAAGCACTCTACTACTTGAGCTATACCACTAGAGGTTTGGTCTTCTGAAATAAGCAACAGAAATAAAACTTCCCTAAAACTGGGCACCTGTAATCCTAGCTACTCAGCAAGCAAAGATCAGGAGAATCATGGTTTGAAACCAGCCCAAGGCAAATAGTTCTTGAGGCCTTATCTCAAAAAAACTCAACACAAAACAGGGCTGGTATAGTGGCTCAAGTGGTAGAGCATCTGCTTCCAAGTGTGAGGCCCTGAGTTCAAGTCCCATACTGCCACCCCCAAAAAACTTCCCTGAGCCTTGCTTTAAACAAAATATCTTGCCAGTACTATTACCAAGTTGACATATCAGTAAAACTCCAAAATGGTGATACATTAGTTTTTAAGAGTATGTAAAACTTTTAACTTAAATGACATCCATCACTTCCTTCTGCACTAATGGACATCTGTTCATCAGAAGTTCTTAGGGTGAGGATTGCTAGAGATCCTCTAAAAGCCACTGGCTACAGAAGCCACTTCTGTACAAGACAAAACAAGATGCTGACTTCACAAGTTCCACCCAAGATGGTAGAACAAGAATTTCAAAGAAAAAAGAATCGATGCACTGCTAGGAATTAAACCCAGGGCTTTGCACATGCTTAGCAAATGTTCTATCACTGAGCTACACCTCCAGCCCAAAATTAGCTTTTTGATTCTTGAACACTCTTTTTTTGGGGGTGGGAGGGTGTAGTGAAAGTGATAGTAAAGTTTATCAGGAAAGGAATTTAGTATAACAGGATAAAAGTAGAGAGAAATGGGAAAGAAAGTTAGAAAGAAATGGGAGTAAAGACTCCTGTTCAGCACTCCTTCATTGTCCTTTGCCCTTCTACTAGTATCACTGCCATAGACTAGGACTCTCCCGATTGCCCTTATCTTCACCGGATTATCCTGAACCATGACTTATCAATCAAGCGGTCTCCTGCCACTCACAGGAAAAATTCTTCTTTATATTGTTCACATTTCATAGCTACTACTCTGAATTTATTTATTTATAAATTATATTTTATTAGTATAAATCAATTGTTTAAAGGGGTTTCCTTGTGATATTTCCATTCATGCATGTAGTGTATTTTGATCAAATTCACCCCCTCTATTACTTTTTAAAATTTCCTCTTCCTCCTCCCTTTAAACAATTTTAATGGGTGTCATATGCTATTTTCACACACACACACACACACACACACACACATATATATATATATGTATATATATATATATATACCACATAGATAGTCCTCCTTTTACAATCATATCATATTATTTTTTTTTATTTTAGGTCTAGGTTCCACATATGAGAGAAAACATCTGAGTTTGGCTTATCTCACTCAACATGATGTTCTCCAGTTCCATCCATTTTCCTGCAAACAACGTGATTACATTCTTCTTTGTGGCTGAATAATACTTCATTGTATATATTTTCCACATTTTCTTTATCTGTTCATCCATTCTTGGGCACCTAGGTTGATTCCATAGTTGGGCTATTGTGAATAGCACTGCTATAGACATGGGTGTCTATTGTATCCTGATTTACCTTACTTTAGATATACGCCCAAGGTGGTTAGCAGGATCATATGGTAGTTCTGTTTTTAGTTTTTTGTTTTGTTCTGCTTTGTTTGGTGGTACTAGGGCCACCACTGGGCGGAACTCAAGGCCCTACATTTTCTTGGCAGGCACATTACCACTTGAGCCATACTCCACAGCCCTATTTTTAGTTTTTTTGAAGAACTTCCACACTGATTTCCATAGTGGCTGCACTAGTTTACATTCCCAACAACATTCTTGCCAGCATGTGTTATTTGTTTTCTTGATGACAGCCATTCTGACTGGGGTGAGATGGAATGTCAGTGTCGTTTTTGTTTGCATTTCCTTTATGAATTTAATTGACTGCTGGATGTAATATATTCCACCAGATCCTGTTGACAATAATTTAATAGCAATTTCTTTAAAGGCTTTGGAAGGCAGATTCCCTTGTACAGGCCTTTCTGGTGCTTACACTTTTCTTATATCATTTATCCTGACTTTCAGCCTTATGAAAATGGACTTTGATCAGAATGCTTATGTTAAAATTCTTATCAAACCATCAGCAAGACCAGCTAATGAGAAGTAGACAATAATATTGCTTTCCTACCTACAACTGTCACTTCCATTCTCCTCAGAAACATGTCATGCTGCTTTGTTAACTATTTGACTCCACCTAAAATTTTTTCTAACTCAAAGGACACAAAACTGGGTTACTTCTAGTATGATAAATGATACTTTCACTCTGAATATTTTCTATTTCCAATTAAGTACTATGTGGCTACCCAGCTTATACTGGTCCACCACACGATAATTTGTCTTGTGTATTCAGGATAATTATGAGGTACTTTCAGATACGCTAAAGTACCATCTTTCTGGTATATCATGTTCCCACAAACTCAAAAAAAAAAAACCAAAAAACACTACCCAGAAACTCCCAAATGCAATACACACACATACTTAAAAACAAACAGCCAGGTATGGTGATACATACCTGTAATCCCAGCACTCAGGAGGCTGAGACAGAAGATGGAGAGAGTTCCAGGCCAACCTGGGCTACATATTTAGACCCTGTCTCAAATAAGACCAAAACCAAACAAATCAAAAACAAATTCCCAAAAGACATAACTGACTCTCTGTCCATGTGTAGAGATGCTGACCAAGGCAGGGAAGGGAGAGGGGAGAAGTTGTTTGTTGACTGGATGGCTGAAGGGGGTTCTTCTGTGCAGGCATAAGTAGTCCTCATGCTCCTTCATAGGTCACATATTTCTTTTCTTGTTATGCATGAGGGATTTCAAGCTTGTGATGCCAAAAGGCTGAGCTGGCTTTTTTCTGTGCATGTTGGAAAGCCAGTTCCAAACCATCCTTGGGTGGATTCTAGAGGCTTTTTCTGAACAATTTAAGAATTTTGTTACTTTAAGGAATTTATGGCCAGGTGTGGTGGTACATGTCTGTAATCCCAGTAATCTGGAGGTGGAGGCAGAAGGATTACTTGAGCTCGAGTTGCAGAGAAAAAAAAATGGAATTTATGTCTAAGTGTGTCCAGACCTTAGCCAATTTCAATAGTATGTAAATTGCAATTCCCTCATTAGGGATAATAATAATACTGAAATAATACCAAAACATGCCTCAGGACCCTAAGAAATATAACTACAACTGTGAAAGAAGCAGACTAGTCTAAACTCAGCCAGGATTGTAATGGACAATCACACAGGCCTTGATTACCTCTTACCTAGTCAAGGGGAAATTTGTGCTTTAGCAAATGCTCCTTGAGGCACCTACACACCACCAAACAAATATTCTCATGACTAAGGTAAAAAATAAGAGTTTGTTGGGAGAGGGAGAAAGTTAAGAGTTTGTTGAGAAGTGATAGAGGGGATGATTTTAATTTGGGTATACTTTATGTATATGTGGAAGTATCACAATGAAACCCTTTTGAACAACTAATACATACTAATAAAACTTTGTTACACAGATTACATCAGTCGGCATTGCTTTCTCCTTTGGTGAGTCTGTAGTGATTTGAAGTCAGCCTTCTCATCCTGGTGCAGAGAGAAACCTCTTACAAATGGAGAGTTCCTTTACAGATGCAAATGTTTAACTTTTTTTTAGTGGTACTGAGATTTAAACTCAGGGCCTCACACTTGCTAGGCAGGCACTCTACCACTTGAACCACTCCACCAGCCCTTTTTTGTGTTGGGTAAGTTTTGAGATAGGGTTTTATGAACTATTTGCCAGAGCTGGCCTCAAAACACGATCCTCCTGATCTCTGCCTCCTGAATAGCTGGGATTACAGGCATGAGCCACAAGCACCAACAGAAAGGGTAATTTGTTGGGGGAGAGAACTGGGGATTGAACCCAGGGCCTTGTACATGCTAAGCATGAGCTCTACCACTGACCTACATCTCCTAGCCCCAAAAGGAGAACTCTTTTTAGAGCTTCTCCTCTGCCTGCTGACTCTCAAAATAATCAGCTCAAAATAACCCTATGCCAAAAAGGCATATTTTTGGGTGGCATAATTTGGTCTTCTACAGTCATATGTTGGGTGGCGTCCCCAGAATTCTGTCAGTCTTAAATGCTATTCTGCAATCATTGTCAAATGAGAGGATTCAAAACTTCAGCCCACAACAAAAGGAGCAGGACACTAACGAAGCTTCAAATTAAGCTACATTCTCTGCAAATAGTTTCTAAGCCAAAATCTTGGCTATGGTGCAAATCTGGTTATCATGGATGAATGTTTGCAGGCTGACTTCATCTGCCCTTGGCCAAAAGGAGAGGCTGAGAAATAGCCATGTATTCCCTGACATCCAGGACCTGGCCTGGTATGGTCAGCCAGGCCTTGGTGTTGGTATGAGGAGTCTCTGTGCTCACAACTGGACTGTGGTAATTGCCTATTGAACATGAATGATCTCACAGAACAACACTAGACAAGGTCTGATAGTGACAGACCAAGGCAAAATGCAAGACTATACCATGAGCACATCTTATCAAAGTCTAAACGTGGATATAGTCCAAGTAACAAAAATGACCAATATCCCCCTTTGCTGGCTAATGTAACTATCTTTTTTTTAATCACAGCTTTACCCTCACTTTGTATTCTTGTGTCCTCTAGGTACACTTACCAAGACCCAATTATAGAACTGCTCACTCCCTGATAGCATCAATTCAGAGCAAAGCACTGATTCGTTAAATCCTCTCTAAAAGCACCTAGTTAATACAAACCTAAATCCTAAAATAAGTCCTTTCTGACACCCTTTTGGGGAAGCACTGTATAGTTAGTTCCTTCAACAAGCAGTAATTCCCACTTGTCTCACTACAGGGCTTTTTCTGGTGGTCTTTGACCTGGGTTGTTTATACACAGGCCAATGAGAGAATGCCCTGGAGTTTTTACCCCTATTCATGTGCCCAGAACTGCTTTCCTCCTCTCTACTTTTCTTCCGACCCACTCCTTTGTCTCTTCTCACTTTGTCTTCTCAGAAGAAGAAACTAATTTGCAATACATCCCCTTCATCCTTGGAAGGAGTTCAAAGTACTTAACATGAAATTAATTATTGCAAAGGCCTAACTGTGAATAATTGCTTTAAGTGAAATTTGTACCAGTTCTGTGTTTGAAATGACCCATGTTCAACAAGTTTGCTGAGGATTCCTAGAGACTTCTTTTGAAAAATATTTTTTCCACAAAAGTGTGTTTCCATTAAAATTCTCAGATTTTCTTTCCTAACTGAAGTGTTTTTCCTTAGAAGAGTTTGTAAGTGTGAGAGAAGGTGTGATGAGGATTACTTACCACTATGGAAACAATCTAGATGATCAGAATTGCATTTGATTAACATCATTAAGAAAATAGGAATAAATTTGAGAAGATATGTATATGAAGAACTTCTTTCAGTAAAACTTGGCAAGTTCCTTTTGCTTTGTCTGGGGTTGGCCATTGTGATCACTGGGGGTTGTCTGAGCCAATTTCCCCTTGTGCTTATGTTGGACAGGTCCTGCCATCTACTGCTCAAATTGCAAACTGGTCCTTGCTTCTTTAATACTGAACCCAACAATTAAAGAGCCCAGCCCATCTGCCATACTCCTTGAACTTGGCTAAAATGATTAACAAAGTCTCATCTACCTCAAGATGCAAAAATGCTCTAAACTTTTGAGAAACAGGGCTAAGTATACCTCAGTGGTAGAGCACTTGCCCAGCGTGCACCATGCCCTGGTTCAATCCTCAGCACCACACACACACACACACACACACACACACACACACACACACCTTTGGGGGAAATAGTCTTACTTTGCTGAGAAAACAAAAGTCTATAAGAGATACTTAAACTGATTTTGCTAAAAAGCACTGACTTCTTACTTGGGCTCATGAATTAACTAAACACAGGAGAAAAGCTTGGCATCTCTGTCTCCATTTTGTACCTGTTGTCCTTTGCTCTGAGCCATTCTCTCCTGCAACCACCCTGGAATCAAGGAAGGACAGGAATAAGCAACATCTTTGTGATAGGGACCAAAACTACCTCAAAGGAACAGCAGAGCCTTGCAGGGCAGACCATTCCCCCAGCCCCCACTCCCAAAGATAATGATGAGGCTGCACCCTGGAACAGGAGTAATCATATCTTGGGAAACAGATTGCTTCCCTCAAATGATGACTGGATAACCTATAACCTAGAGAACCAGAACTGAGATAATGAGCAACTAGGCCACACCCATGACTGGGACTGTTTAACTATGCATACCTTTGACTCCCTGCCCTAATTCTTTGTATATTTAAAGCTAAAGCTGGTATCTATACATAAAGATGACTGAAGATGGGCTGAGTGGTCACTTTGCCTCTTTCCACAGTGTGTCCCCTGTAATTTAACATAATATATCTCCTTTCTCTGACCTTCACCATGTCTCTGTATTTGGCATACAGGGACCAGTGGCTGGACCTGACATGTAGAAAACCAGGAGTTTTGACCTGGAGTCCCAAACTCCGGTTTCAATTTCAACTTGAAGCAGAGGTTCTTGTTGATCCTGACCATGTATGACAATGTGAATATTTGCCTTAAAAACACAACAGTATATGTTCACCAGCAGGATTCTGGGAGCACAAGGAGAAGCAGGTAGACTTCAGGAAGTCTTTGCCAGCCTGGGCTTTCCCTACAACCTGTGAGGGGACAGCCAAGCCTATTTTAAAGGGGCCTCATTTGTGTCCTAGTCAGATAGAGATCATTGTGAAGTGCCAAAGGATGCAGAGTACAGAAAGGAGCTTGATGCATTGACTTTAGAGCCTGGGAAATCAAAATTCGTCCACAGACAAGGGGCCAGGGCCCTGAGGTTGGCCAAAACTAGAAAAAACAGGTGGAAATCATGAAGCTTGTTGAAGTGGTCCTGGCCACTGGCTGAGAAAGAATTGAAGTTTACCAAGCTTACATCATTAGCCTTGAAACCAGACTCACAGAAGGGACAATCAGAGCTGAAGCTAAAGCAGGGAGTCTAGAAACATCAAATGCTGGGAGGTTTACAGGTAGAACTGGTCCTTGCTCTAAGATGAGATTTTTAAAACTTCATTTCTAGCATTGAGGCAGCAAAGGATTTGCAGCATGGGAGCCGAGCACACGTAAGTCCACCCTGGTTCACCTTGGCAAAGCCATTTAGCCTATGTGAACCTTGGTTAGCTGGCACAATGAGTAGTTGTTGAATCTGTGTCTATCCAGGAAATGGGGACAGAAAAAGACTTTGACTTGGGTCTCTGCATGGGGGAATTGCCATCACTCCCTGCAGTGATAAGGAGAAAACAGGACTGAATCCAGAGGGGGCCCCTGAAGGTTCCCAGCTCAGGCCTTTGTAGGGTAATCCCACTTCCTACAAGGTGGAGTTGGGGCACAGCACCAGCCCCTCCTCCAGCCTGCCCCTCGCAGGGAGAAGGAGGTTGGATTTTGTGAGATTTCCTGCAGACTTGAAATGCAGAGACAGCCACCTGGCATGAATAATGCCTCCTAAGGGCTTCATTCATTTCTTGCCCCTCCCCTGATATTTCCCACCTACCTCTGTTCAAACAGCAAGGGAATAAATGAGAAAAAAGGGCTGTGAGGCCAGGGCCTAAGCTCTCCTGCTGGGAGGAGCAGCCCACAGGTGGTCGTGGTGGGGGGCGGGGGCTGAGATAGTAAAGATTGCTAGGGGATCTTGGAATGGAGGCAGGAAATTGTGAGGAGATAGTGACACTCAAAAGCTACTTGTGGGGCTGGGTGTGGCTCTGTAGTAGAATGCCAGCATAGCATGTTCGAGGCCCTGGATTCCATCCCCAGCACAGCAAAAGAAAAAAGTTTTTTGTATTTCTTTGTTTGTTTGTTTGTTTTTAACCGTACCTACCTTGGGATTTGCCTTCCATTTTTACTTTCTCCCATGGAGTAAGTTTTGAAATGATACTTCAAGAATAGACCTTAGTAAAAAAAATTGTAATAAAGGAATCGTTTTCCAGAAAGGATCTTAATCACACGTGTTTATTTGCATAATTCTGATGCTATGACATCCTAGAGTTTTGCTGATCCGGAGACATTGCCCTTTCCATGGCTGGCCTATTCCTGAAGATAGTGAACAACCGCCTGGGAGAGAGTGCGCCTTTCATTTGCAAACTCACTGAGCCCACACCCCCCACCAGCCCTATTAGGCTCTCAGGTTGAGCCAATATTCCCAGGCCCTAATCACCTCAGGGCCAGTTACTAGATAAGTCTGGACATCCCTTTCATCCAGAAGTCAAAGCAGCCAATCCTAAACCTGTTCACCCTGCCCACCCCATTCCTTCCCACAGAAACCATAATAAAGACCTTAACCTTCATTTTCCCCAACCCATACCATTTCCTCTTCCTACTGACCAACCCTGACACTTCCCTGAGTGGCAGTTTCTCTCATGGAAACTGGGAACCACAAACTGTTTTCTCAAGAACAGTCATTTCAAAACTCTTGGCTTCACCATACTGAAAAAGAATAAAACCTACCATTATTATTTTTTTTTTGCAGGGCATGGTGGTACACGCCTGTAATCCCAGATACACAGGAGGCACAGGTAGGAAAATCGTGGACCAAGGTCAGTCCCTGAACAAAAACTCAAGACCCTGTCAGAAAAATAATGAAAGCACAAAGGGCTAGGGGCGTGGCCCAAGGGGTAAAGTGCCTGCTTAGTAAGCATGAAGCCCTGAATTCAAATTCTAGCTCTGCCAAAAAACCTAAAATGTGCTTAGCCTTGTGCATATTAAGCATTCATTCTACCACTGAGCTGCACCCATGCCCCTTGAATGGCTATTTTTAACTCAATAAACATCATGACTAAAAGCAAAGGGCAGGAGTGAGGTACTATTACTTCTGGCCTGTCAAATTGACCAAGTGTAAAATCTTAGCATTGCTTAGTTCTGGCCAAGGAGCCAAAGCCACTTAGTCTCATCCATAGCCAGTAGGAGAGTCTCTGGGTACAAGTTATCTGGAGGGCAGCTAACTGATCTATGCAATGTATTCAGACATGTACACTTTGTTTTGTTTTGCTTAGGAGTGCTGGGGATGGAACCAAAGGCCTCCTGCATATTAGCCGAGGACTCTAGCTACAGCCCTGCCCTGCACACAATTGGTTTTATTGGTTTTCTTTTGGCGAGTGGTTGTTTTCTTGTGTTTTGTTTTTTGAAACAGCATTTATGTAGCCCAGGTCTGGCCTTGAACTCGAGGTCCTCCTGCTTTAGCCTCCTAAGTGCTGAGATTACAGATGTGCCCTACTACACCCTCCTGTACATAATTTTATTATCTATACAGACATTCTTTAATTAGAAGAAGTATTTAAGACACCTGTACTGCTGCTGATTTGACAAATAACCAGAGCAGGATTGTGTGGACAGAAGGCTCAGACCAGACACCACTGATAGCAGTAAATAAACTAAGGTTTACCTCAGCAAAAACATGGAAGGAAGTCATGGGAGACAGGACGTACAGCTAAAAGATGAGCAGCTCTCTCTTGGGCAGTGGTAGAAGCATATGGGTCTCTGATTCTTACCAGGAAGCAAGGGTGGTGGTGGTGGTGAGAGCACAATCACAGAATTGCAGTATAACATTGACTGGAAGCCTGATCAGACTTTCTAGAGGCTAATTGGTCTACGAACACAGTAGAATAGGAAGGATTTGTACCAGAAATCCCTGCACTGAGGCAGCATGTCCCTCTAGTGTCGGGGCCTTAGTATGTATGTTGCTATATGTGTTAGAACTACAACCTGCAGGGTGGAACATGACAATCAGGCTTGAACACAGGCCTCACTGATCACTTCCGGCCTTGCTTTCCATAGTCTGCCACAGCCTGTCTCAGAAATTTTCTGAACTTTGAGCAGTTACCCAGACACCTGTGAATCAGACAATCCTTTGGAGCAAATATAGCACTCATCCTGACCAATCTAAATTCTAAGCAATATGGGGCTTCTTAAATTATAATGTGAAATAAGAAGAAAAATTAGGATGTAGGGGCAGGAGGTATAGCTAAGGCTCTAGATTCAATCCTCAGCACCTCTCCCCAAATTACCATGTAAATATGTATTTAATGATATAGAAGGCTGGGGGCGTGGCTCCAGGAGTAGAGAGCACTTGCCTAGTCAGCACTAGGTCCTAAGTTCAAACACAGTACTGCCAAAAAAAAAAAAAGTCATGATATGGAAATATGTTAACAATGCTTATGAAAAATAAACAGAATAGCTTATAGAAAAGCATGAATAAGATACTTGTATTAAAATATTCCTAACCAGATGTATTTCGTGCATAGGAAATGTCTGGCAGAATCAAATGCAAATCTTTAAAGTTAATATTACAAGTCACAGGATTCACTAATATTTTTCTTTAGCATCACTTTTCTAAATTTTTGGAATTTTTATAGTGAGTATATGGTACTTTTTAATCAGAAATATAAGGAACAATGTTTTAATTGATTTATTTACTTTGTTTCTTTAGGTGCTGGGGATAGTGTGGAGAAGGAAATAAAATATACTCTAAACATCTAAATACACATCATAACTGGCTAACGATTAGAAACAGCACTGACTTATGGCTAGCCGTTCCCTATCAGATTGGCAAAAGTTAAAAGCAGACTTATGATTATTATTGTGAGGTTGTATACAAAGGGAACTTTTTTGGTACTGGGGATGGAATCCAAGGTTTCACACATGCTAAGCAAGTGCTCTCCACTGAACTGCACCCCCCCAAAGGCAAACTTTCATGCTCTGTTGAGAAGGGAGATTGCTATCAAATACTTGTACTCATTTTGGTAATGCTCTATGACATCTATAACAGTCTGTGAAGCTACACATTCCACTGGATCTGCCTACCTGATGATAATGATGACAAGAATAATCACAACAAACTTTTTTTTTTGACACAGGGTCTCACTATGTAGCCCAGGCTGTCCTCAAAGTCATGTTCATCCTGACTCAACATCCTGAATATCGGGATTATAGGTGTACACTACCATGCATGGCTTAGAACAAACATTTAAATAGTTTCCTAGCCAGTGCTGGTGGCACACCCTAGCTATTCAGGTGGCAGAGATCAGAAAGATCACGGTTTGAAGCCAGCCTGGGCAAATAGTTTATGAGACCCTGTCTCAAAAAAACCCAATACAAAAAATGGCTGGCAGAGTGGCTCAAGTGGCATAGCACCTGCTTAGCAAGCATGGGGCCTTAAGTTCAAGCCTCAGTACCACAAAAAAAGAAAAACATAGTTTCCTATATGCAAGCTAATATTCTTGGCACTAAATATACTTTAAATCAGCACAAAGTATAACAAGATACATAAACTTAGATTTTATTTTATTTTTTTATTGTTTTATTATTCATATGTGCATACAAGGCTTGGGTCATTTCCCCCCCCCCGACCCCACCCCCTCCCTTACCACCCACTCCACCCCCTCCCTCTCCCCTCCACACCCTCAATACCCAGCAGAAACTATTTTGCCCTTATCTCTAATTTTGTTGACGAGAGAATATAAGCAATAATAGGAAGGAACAAGTGTTTTTGCTGGTTGAGATAAGGATAGCTATACAGGGAGTTGACTCACATTAATTTCCTGTGCGTGTGTGTTACCTTCTAGGTTAATTCTTTTTGATCTCACCTTTTCTCTAGTTCTTGGTCCCCTTTTCCTATTGGCCTCAGTTGCTTTTAAGGTATCTGCTTTTAGTTTCTCTGCGTTAAAGGCAACAAATGCTAGCTAATTTTTTAGGTGTCTTACCTATCCTCATACCTCCCTTATGTGCTCTCGCTTTTATCATGTGCTCAAAGTCCAATCCCCTTGTTGTGTTTCCCCTTGATCTAATGTCCGCATATGAGGGAGAACATACGATTTTTGGTCTTTTGGGCCAGGCTAACCTCACTCAGAATGATGTTCATTTAAACTTAGATTTTAAATGTTCCACAAAGGTACATGTGTTGAAGGCTTGGTCAGCAGCGTGTGGCACTATAAAGAGGAGGCAGGGCCTAGCAGAAAAAAGTGAGCTCACTGAGGGCATGCCCTTGAGAGGAGTATTGGGGTGGCCTCTTTCTTTCTTTGTTTACCGGCCTCCTTGCTTTACCATGCACTCCTCACCTTGATGCTCTGCCTCACCACAAGTCCAAAAGCCATGGGACCAAGTGACCATGGACTGAAACTTCTGAAACTGAATCAAAATATACTTTTCTTCCTTTCAGTTGTTTATCTAAGGAAATTTGTTACAGCAACAGAAGGCTGACTAACACAACTATCATCATCACTATTTCACAAATACTGAAACTGAAATATAAGGAACTTGGTGACTCCCTGCCATTCCACAGATAGCAAGTTGCAGAGCTGTACTTGAACTCCCAAAACGTGGGTTCCTATCCATTTCATGTCCTGCTCCCATTAAGAGTAACCCTGATCTACATTTCTGAGCCCCCCTGTGACGACGGTGTGTTAGGCAGCTATTATGGCCTACAGAAAATCACAAAATTTCATTGGCGAATGACAGTAAACAGCTGTTTAGCTCATGCTCTTGCAGACTGAGGGGTGGTTGGTTAGCTCATTTGAACTAGGATCAGATGGGACCTGTAAGCTGCAGGCTGAGACAGGTGTCTCATCTTAGAATCAGTGTGCTAGCCAAGGCCTGGTGATGGCAGAGGAACAAAGAGAGCAAGTACAAACAGTATGATGCCTCCTAAGTGTTAGAATTGAGTGCTGCCACTTCTGCCCACATCTCTTTGACCAATGCCAATTGTGTCTGAGTCTAACATTAAAGAGGAAAGGGAATACTCTCTGATCCTCCTGAGACAAGTTGGGATGTGGATGCAGCAACAGGATAAAGAATTGAGACCAGCGATTCCATCTACCACAGACACCATCATGCTTATTTTCATTTCTGACTTACAGGAGCCCATTTCACTATAGCTATGACATCATATTAGGTGTTGCAATCGCCTGGAATTTATTATTTGCCCTACATTTGGTTTCCCATCCCCATTTATTCCTCACTGCTGCCTCTTTTCTTAAGAAGTCTTTCTTTGGGGTTGGGGGTTGTAGCTTAATGGTGGAGCACATGCTTAGCACGCATGAGGCTCTGGGTTCTATCCCCTTGGAAAAGTCTTTATATACCATCCAAGCCCTTGTTCATTTGCTATGTCTCCTAGTTTCTTCCTACTCCAATGGGCAGCATTCACAGTCCTCTGTTTCCATTCATGCACTGACTGCCTTGTGCAGCCAACGGCCCCAGGAAGTTCCAGAGGAATGCTTGATGTTCTGCCCTTATAGGTTACCTATCCTTTAGGCATTTCCTTATCACCCAAGCCCTATAGCCTTTGGCAGGCCTCAGAATAAAGGCAGCTACCTTTTCTTGGTAAAATATTTGCTATTCCACTGACTACTTGGAACATCATTTTTTCTTCTTTTTTTAATTTATCATTTTTACATTTATGTACATGTGTATACATTGTTTTGGCCACCTCCCTCCCTCTCCGCCCCCTACTTGGAACATTATTGACCATAAGTGATTTCTCTGTCTCTTTGACTTCATATCCAGTTATTGATTTGTGGTCCAGTTCCAGTTTATTATTAGTTTAGAAGCTCCGTGTGGTTTTACTGAGTTGAATTAGGTAACTGTGGCTTTTTGATTAGTTCTATCTTTAGGAAGTTGATTTTCACATTGGGCATGGTGGCACATACTAGTAATCCCAGGTACTTGGCATGTAGAGCTCAAAGGACTATGGTTCAAGGCCAGCCCAGACAAAACATTAGTGAAACCTCCCACCTCAACCAACAAGCTGAGCGTGGTGGTAAGTACCTGTCGTCCCAGCTATGTGGTAGGCAAAGGTAGGAGGATCAAGGTTTCAGGCTGGCCTGGGCAAAAAGTGAGACCCTATTTGAAAAATACCTTTAAAGCAAAAAAGGCTGGAAACATGGTTCAAGCGGTAGAGCACTTGCCTACCAAAATGGAAGGCTCTAAGTTCAAACTCCAGTGCCAGCAAAAAAAAGAAGTTGACTTTCAGATTGTTTGGTTAGGATGCTGACCCATAAACAAATGATATCCTGACCTTGTTTAGCATCTGGCTCTGGATCTATTTTAGCTAGGTGGAATTAGCCAAACACAAAAGGACAAACAGTGTATGTTTCACTTATACAAGGGATACAATAGGCAAATTCCTAGAAACAGAACATACAGACATTACCGGGAGCTCAGGGGAGAGAGGGACTGGGAAGTTATTAGGTACAGAGTTCTGCTTCAGATGGTAAACATTCTGGAAATGGCTAACAGTGATGGTTGACAACACTGTGAAAGTATTTAATGTCACTGAATTATACACTTGAAAATGCTTAAAGTGGTAAACTTTATGTTACGTGTCACCTGTAATCTCAGCACTCAGGAGGCTGAGGCAGGAAGATAGAAAGTTCAAGACTGAACCACATAGTGAGAGCCTGTCTCAAAAATAAAACAAAATATATTGTTTGATGATCAAACTGATATTCAGGAAAAGCCACTTTTATACATCATATCAAAAAAAATTACGTTATCATTGTGACAGAATGTTACCACTACTCCACCAGGTTTGAATATTTAACACTCAACTGAAACATCATTGTCTAAGAACAAAAGTACCACAATAAGGCTCAATAACAAAAGATACATTTGTGTTCATGAATAAGAACGTTATAGAACTTAGAGATGGCAAAAAAAAATTGCTTTCAATTTGAGAATGTATTTCATATAGTATTGCAGTGGGATGAAAGATGTCCCCCAAAAGGGTATGCTCTTATTTTAATCCCAATTAATCACATAATTACCTTATATGGCAAAAGATGTGATTATGTTAAGGATCTTGAGAAGAGGAACTTATCTTGGATCATTTAGGTGGAATCTAAATGCAGTCATATATGTGTCCTTATAAGAGAGAGGCAGGGGAAGTTTACAAACGGAGGGGAAGGCCATGAGAACATGGAGCAGAGATAATATTCAGCCACAAGCCTGGGAAGGCCAACAGCCAATAAGAGTTGGAAAAGACAAGAAACAGATTCTCTGTTAGAACATTCAGAAATTGTGGCGATGCCAGCACCTGGACACCAAACATAAGACATCTGGACTCCAAAATTGTGAGACATAAGTTTTTGTTGTTTAGAGCCACCTAGTTGATAGTTATGGCTGCCCTGGAAAATGAATCCAATTATCCTCAAACCAGTTTCTTGATTTCTCTGTCTCTGACATGAATTTTATATTTCTATGAAGTTTCCCATTAATGAGATATTGTGCCAAAAGAGGAGCATATAATGGTGAGCTCACAATGGAATCAAGAGAAAGCAGTTATTGGGCCTGGTTGCTCACTTCTGTAATCCCAGCTACTTGGGAGTCAGAAATTGAGAGGATAACAGTTCAAGGCCAGTCTGAGCAAAATGTTTTCAAGACCCCATCTAAATCAATAAATTGTGTATAGTGCTTCTCACCTGTAATCCCAGCTTAGCAGGAGGCATAGGTAGGAGGATCATGGTCTAAGGCTATCCCAGGCAAAAACGTGAGACTCCATCTGAAAAAAACTCAAGCAAAAAGGGCAAGGGGTTGGCCCAAGTGACAGAGCCCCTGCCTAAGTATGCATGAGACCCTGAGTTCAAACCCTAGTATGGCTGAAAATAAAAAAGAGTCAGCAGTCACATTCTCTACCATTACACAATACTTATGTAGTACCATGTAGTTAATGTCCATCAATGGCCAGAGGGCACCAAAATCTACAGTTTCGCCACTGAACTCATGCTGTTCAAGAATTAGCACTTGGAGTTCAGGTTTATTCATTTTTATTTTCTACTTCACCTCATATGATAGAACAATTGGTGAGCCTGCAAAGGGGGGCTCCCCAAACTGAGGCAATAGTGATGATGAAGTTTACCACTTAGTACAGGTAAATGAGGTAGAGAAAGAGGAGGAGCTCCTCTGGGAAGAGGAGGCGCTGGTGGACATGGTGCACATGGACCTCTATCTGCCTATGGACGCATTGGAAGAGATCTTGAAATGTATTAACCATCTGTGAGGTCATGCCTCTGTAACACAAATAATCAAATGTTTAAATGTTTGCCATAAAATATACAGCCCAGAACACAAAATGGCTGACATTTGTGTCTTCTTAGAGATTATACACTTCTCATTAATTTATCAACTATTTATTTATTGATTTTTGTGGTGCTGGAGAATGAACCCAGGGCTTTGCACATCCTCACCATGTACTCTACCACTGAACTACATCCTCAGCCCCTGTCAACGTTTTTCTAATAGACAGGGTCTTGCCATGTAGCCCAGGCTGGCCTTGAACTCACAGCCTTCCTGCATCAGCCTCCCAAGAACTGAGATTAGATTATAGGCACATCCAGCTTTCAACTTTTTTCTTTAAGGGAAAAAGAACACGCAAAATTTGTTACATGTTGTGGGGGGAGGAAGGACTAGGGGTACAGCTCAATGGTAGTATACTTGCCTAGCATGCACAAGGCCCTGGGTTCAATCCCCAGCACTACCAACAAAATTATTGCATGCCTAATTCATGGGTGTACTGGATGCCGATTCATCAACTTTTAAGGATTCAACATGGAGAAGACTTGTAAAGAAAATGATAAGCATTCTATTTTATTTTATGTATTTTTTTACATGGCAATACTGGGGTTTTAACTCAGAGCCTCATCTTGCTAGGCATGTACTCTCCCACTTGAACCACTCTGTCAGCCCAATGATAAGCATTTTAAACTGGACAAAATGACTATTTGTGCTAACCTTCTAAGGCTAGATAAGTTAACATGCTTATCAACGGCCTTGTGAAATACTACTCCAAAATACAAAAAAAGTTAGATTTCATGATAAACATATGCAAACAGAATTACTGCATATGACTTAGGCCTGACACATTAGTTGGTTCAAATATAGATAATTAAAGTCATGGAATTGATCCCTTTGGAAGCCAAATAGGTTTACACAAAGATTTTGTCTCATAGCATCAATGATCTAGCTATCTATTAACAGCAATAATAAAAAAGTAGGGCATGAGGGTGTGCAGTGTTTGTTTAAGATAAACGGCCCTGGGTTCAATCCAAGAATGAAAAAAAGAAAGAAAGAAAATCAGAAACTCCAAAACTTAAAAAAGTTAATTAAAAGTAATATAAATTTCTCTGGTAATACACACTTAACACAGTATGTACATCTATTATCGGGTTTGAGTCCAATTATAACACTGTAATGTAGTTTAGGCAAGTAGCTTCATCTAACTGCTCATAGATGAGGAAACTGAAACTCTAAAAGTTAAAGTTACTGGTTAAAGGTAAAACAGTGGATGTGAAATATAAAGATTTGAGGGCTGGGGATGTAGCTCAGCAGTAGAGTATCTACTCTGAATGTGCAAGACCCAGGATTCGATTCCCAGCACTGCAAAACAGCAACAAAATTGAACACAGCTTTTCACATACCTAATTTAGTTCCGTTTCTGTTTTAGCAGACTACCTTCTTGTGAATGCATGTCATTTTTCACGAGCTGAGGATAGAACCATGGGAATGCTACATTGGAGGGTGAAAAAAATGGACAACTGACTTCCCAGAGATGTGAAAATGGAAGTAGAAGACAGAAGAAAATGGAATGCTTTATAGAGAAGAAATGATCAAATATTATAAAGAAGCAGACGAAGGCTAGGGAAAGATAATCAGATTGGGTCATTTGGAGTTCACTGCTGACTTTTGACCTAAGTTTTCAGTTGAAAGGTGGAAGCAGACCAATTCAAACAATAAATGGCAGGTGGATATCCACAATGCTAAGATGCAATCTTCACCTTTTGCATATTGTCTCCAAATATAAGCCATCTTGAGAAGAGTACTTAATCAGTTCTGTAGTATAGATCACCTAGTGAAATCTTTAAGTATGCATATGAGCTTTCCTCAAAGAAAAAGTAGGACACATGAAGTTCATAGGATTTTAAAAGATGTTAGCTGAGATTAACACATGTCCTCAGAGGGTTTTGGGGATTCCTAAATTGGTTAAGATTTATTTTTCTTGTGACTGGATTCAAACCCAGTTCCTCCCAAAATGTTGGATTTTCTTTATGAAAAACAGTAATGTGAACCCAATTATTAACAATATAAAAATTATCTCTTAAAAACAGTTTTGCTTGTGTAATATATTGTCAGAAAATATTCCATTTGCAAACTAAGGCCTGGGTCTTCTCCACACATGAAAATGGATTATTGTCTTAGCAAATCAAATCTATGGAGTTATTTAAACTAAAATGTGACTTTGTCAAAAAAAAAAAAAAGTCTGCCTCTGGTCCTATTTTCTCTCCACCTGACAAGATAGTTTTCTACCATAGCACTCTTGTAACATGACACAAAATATATGTCTTATCATTACCCACATTCAGTGTTGCTAGAGATCTGCTCCAAGTTCTTTTTTGATCTTTTTTTTTCTTTTTTACATTTAAGCCTATGCTTTCATTTATTTTCAGTGATCATCATATGTGTATTTTAGTAATACAGTTGCAGAAAATCTCTAAGCAACACTACATATGAAACAAATAAAGCATTTTTGCTTCTCTAATTCTCAATCATGCTTATTTTCATAACAATTAAGTACCTATGTAGATGTGGGGCTAAGTGCTGGTAATGACAATGGTTATAATGAGGAAATATGCCCCCAACCAAAAGCAAAGAATCCCACTTTTACTCCTAGAAAAGAAAATTTTTAAAAACTGGGCACAGGGGACTCATGCCTATAATCCTAGCTACTTGAGAGACTGAGATCCAGAGGCTTGTACTTTGAGGCCAGCCCAGGAAAATAGTTCATGAGATTCCATCTCTAAAATAACCAGAGCAAAATGGACTGGAAGTGTGGCTCAAGCAGTAGAGCACCTGCTTTGCAAGCACAAAGCTCTGTGTTCAAACCCCAGTTCCACCAAAAAACAAAAATGAAAAAAAAATTTTAAATGGGTGGACCCAGGAGTTTTCCTTCAATTAACATAGACATTTTAACTAATTTGCTATTGAAAGTTAGATCTTAGAAATTAGTATGGTCTTACATAAATACACCTAAATTTAGTGAATTACAAAATGAAACCAAAAAATAAGTTGTCTTCTAATAAGTGCACAGAAAGAAAAACTGTGATGCCTACATACAATGGAATTGTTTAAAAGAAATGAGCTAGAAAAAAGCCTAGAAAAGACATGGAGAAAACTTTAATGCATATTAAGTAAGAGAAGCCAGTCTGAGAAGGCTACGTATTGTATGATTCCAACTTCATGTCATTCTGGAAAAGGCAAAACTATGCAGACAGTTAAAAGATCAGTGGTTGCCAGAATTTGAGAGAGTGGGGGAAAAGGGGAAGGATAGGTGGAGCATATGTTATTTTTAAGGGAGTGAAAAACTATAGTCTATGATGCAAGGTGCATTGGTTCACACCTGCCAAGCCAAAAAGTCAGGGAGACCCCATCTCAACCAATAAAAAGCAAGACGTGGTGATATGCTTATCATTCCACCTACATGGGAAGTATAAATAGGAGGATTGCTGTATGCCTGAGCATACAAAGGGAGACCCTATTACCCTATTTGAAAAATAGTGAAAGCAAAAAGAACTGGGGGTGTAGCTTAAGTCATAGTATGCTTGCCTGGCAAGAACAAAGCCCTAAGTTCAAACCCTGGTACTACTCAAAAATAAATAATAAAATAAAATACTATTATGTATGGTACCATAATAGTGGATACATGCCATTTTACATTTTTGAATTTCATACAGCACAAATAGAGAAGCCTAATGTAAACTATAGAATTTGGTAATAATAATGTATCCAAATTGGCTTATCAATTAAACAAATGTACAGACTAATCCAAGATCTTAATAGTAGTGGAAACTAGTATTAGGGCAAGGGAGTACATGGGAAAGCTCTGTACTTTCCACTCATTTTTTTCCTGTAACCTAAAACTTTAAAAAATCTATTAAATCTTTTTGTGTTGCTTGGGATCTAACCAGAGCTTCACACATGCTAGGCAAGCACTCTTGAATAGAACTGATATACAATACAGCTATATCACTCCTGGGTGTATATGTGAAGTAATCAAAGTCAGCATTACAATAGAGATATCTGTGCACCCATGTTTATTACATCACTACTCAAAATAGCCAAGACATGGAAATAGCCTATGTGCCCATGAACAGATGAATGGATAAAGACAATGTGGTATATATGCACAGCTATACAGAAGAACTATGGAAGAAATTATGGCACCTGCAGGAAAATGGATGGAACTGGAGATCATCATATTAAGTGAAATAAGCCAGACTTAATCAAATATTGCATTTTTCCTCATATGTAGACTCTAGATTTTTTTTTAAAGACATGAAAGTGTTTAAAAAAAGACTTGGGAAGTAGAAGGGGGCCAGCAGAAGGGAGGGGGGAGAGAAGAGAAAATAATGGCGTGGATATGACCAAAGTACATTTTATATACATATGTATGAAAATGTCATAATGAAACCCATTCTTTTCTTTTTTAATTTTACCTTTATTATCATATTATTGTACTGGGGAGCATATTGTGACATTTACAAAAGTGCTTACAATATATCTTAGTTAAATTCTCCTCCATCATTCTCATTTATCCCCCTTCTCCCCCCCTCTTGAGGATAGGTAAGACACCTACAAAATTAGCTAGCATTTTTTGCCCTTAACGCAAAAAAGTTGAGTTTAGAGAAACTAAAGCATATACCTTAAAAGCAACTGAGGCCAATAGGAAAAGGGGACCAGGAACCAGAGAAAAGGTTAAATCAAAAAGAATTAACCTAGAAGGTAACACACACGCACAGGAAATCAATGTGAGTCAACTCCCTGTATAGCTATCCTTATCTCAACCAGCAAAACCCCTTGTTCCTTCCTATTATTGCTTATACTCTCTTCAACAAAATTAGAAATAAGGGCAAAATAGTTTCTGCTGGGTATTGAGAGGGTGGGGGGGGGAGAAGGAGGGGGCAGAGGGGAGTAATGACCCAAGCCTTGTATGCACATATGAATAATAAAACAATAAAAAAAAGAATAGTTTAACCAAGTCCCATTTTTCCATTTTCATACATGAGTACATAATAGTTCCACCATATTCACCCAAAACCTATTATTTTCTACAATTAAAAAAAATATATTCTAGAAAACACAAAAAGTTAAAAAAAAAAAAACCACCAAAAAACCAAGCCTATTATACAGAAGTCAGTAAAACACAAAATACAACTGGGAATCATATTACTTACCTATTAGATGTGCAAATTTAATGTCTGATCTTCACCAGTGCTTAAAGTCTGGATGGACACCACTACAGGAAGACACTAGCTATAAACCAGTCTTTGGTTTTCTTATAATACTGTGACATGAAAAAGAAAGTATTGTTGAATTCTTTGCCATGGATACAAACCAATTTTCCTAAGAATTTAGCACTAAAAAATAAAAATGTATTTAACTGTTTAAAACAACATGAAACCCTTAAAGCCACTGCCTGCCCCGAGGAGAAATAAAACTCACCCCAAAGATGATCTGGATTTTATAATGTGCAGCCCATTGTGATATAATCCATTATGACCAGTTAGTGACTTCACTCTGTCCTATGCTGTCCCTCAAGCTTGTGGTCAAAGATACTGCTCCTCAGTCTTTTCTGCTCAATTAAGCCATTGATCCTGAAGTTAATGAAATAAATAGGCTGATAGCTATACCCATGGATACAGAATGTCCTTCCACTTGTAGCTTATTGATTCCAGTGACAACTGAGATCCAAACACCAAGTGTCAAAGAGTAGTTTGAATTTTTACTGTGTGTTAGGCCCCAGGTTCCATCCCCAGCACCAGAAATAAAAATAGCTATAAATGGTTCACAACACTGGACTGAGCCACTTAAGTGAGAGGCTATTTTGCATTTCAAAAAGATCCATGTTACAGAAGCCTACACATTCATTATGCATGGCTATACATTCAGTTTGCTCAAAGTGTCAAAGGTCTTAAACCATGTCTTAATCCTATGAAACATCCTGGAAATTCTGGCCTTAATCCTGGCTTAAAAATTTGGAGGCTACTTAAAAAGCTGGACATCGATCTACCATTTGATCCAGCAATACCACTCTTGGGGATATACCCAAAAGACTGTTACTCCAGAGGCACCTGCACATCCATGTTTATTGCGGCACTATTCACAATAGCCAAGTTATGGAAACAGCCAAGATGCCCCACCACTGACGAATGGATTAAGAAAATGTAGTATCTATACACAATGGAATTTTATGCAGCCATGAAGAAGAACGAAATGTTATCATTCGCTGGTAAATGGATGGAATTGGAGAACATCATTCTGAGTGAGGTTAGCCTGGCTCAAAAAACCAAAAATCGTATGTTCTCCCTCATATGTGGACATTAGATCAAGGGCAAACACAACAAGGGGATTGGACTATAAGCACATGATAAAAGTGAGAGCACTCAAGGGAGGGATGAGGATAGGTAAGACACCTAAAAAACTAGCTAGCATTTGTTGCCCTTAACGCAGAGAAACTAAAGCAGATACCTTAAAGCAACTGAGGCCAATAGGAAAAGGGGAACAGGTACTAGAGAAAAGGTGAGATCAAAAAGAATTAACCTAGAAGGTAACACCCACGCACAGGAAATCAATGTGAGTCAATGCCCTGTATAGCTATCCTTATCTCAACCAGCAAAAACCCTTGTTCCTTCCTATTATTGCTTATACTCTCTCTACAACAAAATTAGAAATAAGGGCAAAATAGTTTCTGCTGGGTATTGAGGGGGGGGAGGGGGAGGGGGCGGAGTGGGTGGTAAGGGAGGGGGTGGGGGCAGGGGGGAGAAATGAACCAAGCCTTGTATGCACATATGAATAATAAAAGAAAAATGAAAAAAAAAAACCCAATAATGCAGAACCACTTGCCCCAAATTTGGGGAGGCATTACTATTTGTCAGTAATGAATAAATTAATGGGCAGGGGGAGAGAACCAGTAGTAAGCACAGGACAGTGACTGTTACTACAATTTTCATCCCCAGATCTTCACAGTGATCTCGTCTCACCTCCCTCAGGTGTTTGCTCTGGTGTCACTCTTCAGTCAGGCCTTCTCTGCACAGCCCATCTGAAAGTGCAAATCCCACACTCCCGCTGTGGGAGTTCCCTTCCCCTATTTAGTTTGCTGCATAGTACCTGTGACTAGCCATCGTAATATCTTATTTGCTGTATTGGTACCTTATTGGCTATTTTCTTAGTCTCCCCTATTAGAATGTGAACAGCATGTGAGGAGGAATTTTTTTGTGTGTCTTTCATGGTTGTATTTCTACCATTAAGAACATGTCTGGTATGTAGTAGGTGCTCAAAAAATTTCATTGAAGGAATTAGTGAAAATCACCTTTGGCTAAAGGCTCTAATGTTTATACCCTTCCCAGAGATTATGTGCTAATAATATACTGTGCTTTTTTCAGAATTTTCTTTCCACATATTTACATTCAGATACAAGTCTCCATTAAAAATGAATGCCTTGCTGGGCGTCCATGGCTTTTGCCTGTAATCAGAGGCAGAGATCAGGAGGACCATGGGTTGAGACCAGCCAGGGCAAAAAACGAGACCCTATCCAAAAATACTCAATACAAAAAAAGGCCTGGTAGAGTGACTCAAGTGGCAGAGTACCTACCTAGCAAGTGTGAGGCCCTGAGTTCGAATGCCAGTATGGCCAAAATAAAACAAAAACCACCTAACTCCTCAAGTAAGGTGCTGAATGTTTCTACAATTCTTTTTTTTCCAGTATTGGGGCTAGAACCCAGTGAAAGGTAAGAACGCTACCACTGAGCTTCATACCCAACACCTCTCTCCAATTTTTGTTTTTTGTGGTACCAGTGTTTGAACTCAGGATCTTGTGCTTGCTAGGCAGGCACTTTACTACTTGAGCTATGACCACAGGCCCTCTTTATATTTCTTCAAACAAAAATTACCTGTCTCCATTCCTACTGGAAAACCTAAGCAGTTATAGCTCTAAATATAACTATTACCATCTCTTTTATTTGAGGATTTTCCACCCATTTTTCTCAGTAATGTACTAAAATTATTATTTAGTTGCTCTTAGTTATTCATCATAGATGTTGACTGTATGGAAAATTCCATGTACCCACCAACTAGCTTCAATAGTAATTAACATTTATTTTTAATTGGGGGTGGGGACCGGAGTGGACCACAGGGCCTCTCACATACTAGGCAAGCTCTCTACCCTGAGATATTTCCCCAGCTCAACAGTAGTCAATATTTCATCAGTTGTAGTTTATTTGCTTTTTTTTTATCCTGGAGAATTTCAAAGTGTATTCTAAGTGTCATATAACTTTACGCATGAAACTACACAGGCTATACAATCCATAACAGTCTACTTTAACATATACTCGGATAAGGGCTTTAGAACAAATAAACAAAATACCATAATTGTGTTTAATAAAACACAATGGCATATGAAACCATCCATTCCAATATCCCTGTTTGACCTAAATATACCTCTTAAATTTCATGTGTGCTTATTAGGATTCAAAAAATTATTATACAAAGAATTGATTCAAAGATTTCCTATTGCTCTTTCAATTTATAACTCTCCCTCCTCTTTTTGCCTCCACATTCTGTATTTCTCTGTGTATATCCTTGTGCTGAACATGTTCCATTAAAAATGGAGTATCTCATACTTGGATACATGGACTTGGTTCGATTCAGGCTTATTATAGGAAGAACATCTTATAGTTGATGCTTAGGACTCTAATTGCATGATATCAGATTACACACAAAATCTGTTTCCCACTATTCTGCTGTAAAGATCGAGCCTTGGTTTGCAATATTCTTACCTTGATATAACCACATTATAAAATTTTCCATCAGTATTTTGCTTAAAGCCAGAGGCTGAGGCAAGGGGATGAGTTCAGAGTTAGCCTGATCTAGCAAGTTCCAGGCCAGCTTGAGTTACACAGGAAGACCTTGCATCAGAAAGACAAATAAAAAGACAGTAATAACAATAATGAAACATGGTATGGATTAAAAACTTTGTTTAAACATTTATCAGTTGATAGGCATTTGGGTTGTTTCCCTTTGGGCCATATGAATAGTGCTTTCATAAATGTTCATGTAACAAGTTTTTGTTTGAACACCTGCTTTCAGTTTTCTTGGCTGTATAGCTAGGCGTAGAATTTGCTGGATCATGTGGTAACCAAGTTCAATTTTTAGTTGCAGTGCCAACAGCTTTCCATAGTGTCTGCATCATTTTTATTTTTATTTATTTATTTTTTGCCGTAATGGTGTTTGAACTCAGGGTCTACACCTTGAGCCACACCACCAGCCTTTTTTTGTGATGGGTATTTTTGAGATATGGTCTCAGGAATTGTTCACCGGGCTGGCTTTGAACCACAATCCTCCTGATCTCTGCCTCCTGAGGAGCTAGGATTACAGGTATGAGCCACACCTGCGCCCAGGGGCACTATTTTTATTTCCCACCAACAGTGTGTGAGGATTCCAAAATTTGTCCACAACCTAACCACACTTGTTATTTTCCATTTTATTTTTCTTATAGCTTTCGTAGTAGGCATGAAGTGGCATTACCTTGTGTTTTTGATTTGTATTTGTCTAATGACTAGTGTTGTTGAGTACCTTTTCTTGCATTGACAGAGCAAAGGAATTGCAGCATGGGAGCCCTGCACATGTAATTCTGCCCTGGTTCCCTTTAGCAAAGCCATTTAGCCTCTATGGACTTTGGTTGCCTGGCACAAAATGAGTCTTCACTGAATCTGTGTCTATCCAGGGAATGGGGACAGAAAAGAAAGGCTTTGACTAGTTTTGTGCATGGGGGAATGGCAATCACTCCTTGCAGTGATAGAGGAGAAAACAGGGTTGAATTCAGAGAGAGACCCTGAAGATTTCCAGCTCAGGCCTTTGCGGAGTTGGAAGCGAAGTGCTAGCCCCTCCCCCCAGCCCGCCCCCCACCTGGGTTTTGTGAGATTTCCTGTTTTGGTCTGAAATGTTAAAAGGCAGTCCCTGGTATTTCCCACCAATCTCTGCCCCAACAGCAAGGGAATGTGTGAGAAAAAGGGGCTGCAAAGCTAGGAGTAGCAGCCAGCAGGTGGTCGCGGGGGCGGAGCTGAAATTGGGAAGACCTGCTGTGGAGAGGCCGGTGGAATGGGGGCAGGAAATTGTGAGCCCAGTTGTTCCGCCCTGGAGTTGATGCAGAACCTGTGGATTTCTTTTAAGTCTTTCTTTTAAGAATAGTTACACCTGGAGAGTGAACCTGGGCAGGGAGAATTCGGTTCTCACTTGAAGCACTTCTGCATATGTGAAGTTTTTTTTTATTTTCTTAAAAATCAATCAAGAACTATATCAACAATGGAAATAAAAAAGGTCAACAAAGCCAGGAATGCTGGCAGATGCTTGTAATCCCAGCACTCAGTGTGTGGGGCGTAGGGGGCGGGGAAGCAAGACATGAAGAGTTCAAGTCGGGCCTCCCCCATGTGGCAAGACCCTATCTCAAAAAAACAAAGAAAAGGGTCAACAACAATATTTTTGACATCGATTGTTTAGTAGCCAAACCATAGGTTACTAACACAGGGTAAAGGGAGGTCCCTAGATGACTGTTTTAAAAGATAGTTATTTGCATCTCTCTCCTTCCCTCCACGCCTCTCATAGAGGACAAAGTTCTAGGTGGACTCCAGCCCCACTCCTCCTAGTGTTGTCGCCATGGGTTATCTTGGTTTTCTTGTATATGCTACAGATGTCGCCATTATTTGAACAGTGTGTGGCAAGAGGAGGTATTCCTTTTATTCAATAGAAGGGACACCAGCCAGGCGGGGGAGACTGAGAGTGTGACTCCCTTGGACTCAGCACATTCCCCACACACCTAGGCGCTGCGGACACCGTCTGTGGCAGCCCCTGGAAGGCCACGGAAGAAGCGCTGCCCCTCCGCCACCGGCCCGCCTCAGGGCAAAGAGCGGGAGGTAGCAGAGCGGTGGGAGAGCCCGGTCCTTGGGAATCCGCTCCTCACCTGGGGAGGGAGCAATTAAGGCTTTAATAACATCAGGCATATGAGTCACAAACTTAGAACAAAATCGTTTGAAAGTGTACTTACTTAAACTTCTTTTCCTGTAAATATTTTTGGAATGTTGAGTGGCAAATTTGCCGTTTTGTTGTTCCTTCAGTCACCTTTTGCCCTCTTGCAATCAGGGGCCTTAATTAACGGAGCCAAATACATTATCCTGATCAGCTCACCTGACTCTCCGAAGTCTACCACTCCCCGCCCTTTCAGCATCTGGGGCATTCTTGGATCTCTCACATCTCTGCTGGGCGGGGCCAGCACTTACTGGATTTCTCTCACTCTTCCCCGCTCAGGATCTTTCAGCTCTCACCCCCAACCAAGAAGGCGCGGAGGTGATGGCCAGGCGGTGGCAGCCCACTCGGGATCAGGTAAGTCTCCTGCTCCTTGCCTTCCCTTTCCTTTCCCTGACGTTGGAGGACACAGATGCCAGGGACCGAGGCCGGGGTCCGGCCGCCTGTCTGGTGCGGGGACTTTTCCCCTCTCTGCAGCATATGGGCAGCCCATACCCGGCATACGACCTTGCACAGTGGTAACTGCAACCCAGTCGGCCCTGGTGTCTGAGCGCATTGAATAAGGGTGCACACATCGGGGTCTTGCTTTTGGGGGTGCTGCCTAATTTTAGGGCTCTAAGCGTAAGGACATCCTCTGGCCTTCCGGGTTGATGGACTGGAAGCGTTTCCCTGTGGCTGGAGGGTTGGCTGGTGCGGGAGGAGGGGTGGACGCGTGGTTTCTTCGCCCCACGAGGGGTCTCCCCGGGTTTCTCCCACCCTCCCGGCCGCAGGAGAGGCTGGTGCTGGGTGGGTTTGGGCTGAATGATTGTTAAACCGTGCGGCCCGGAACTTATCCATAGAGAAGAAACTTTTCCTTTAAGGAATATTTAGGACTTAAAAATAAATACGGTTCCATTTGCACGTCTGCATTAATCATACCGAAGGATAAGCCCTCAAATCCAAATCTTCGGGGGCTTTCAGATCGTCATGTTTTCACCGGTTTATGAAATAGCTGAAATTTTTATCAACGTCATTATTATTTTGCAGCGCTGACTATGGGATCCAGGGTGCCTCACATGCTAGTCACTCTGTCACTGATACACAATCCCAGCCCATAATTATTAAATGAATAATTAAGCATTTAAAGTGATAATTTCAGGTTTCAAAGATTATTAAAGTTAGTGGTAATAATACAAAATATGTCTAAGTTGAACGAATTTTATGCAGACAAAAATATTTCAAAGGGAACAAAACACATGCTGATTATTTCTAGACAATAATGTTTTGTGTGTTCCTTTCTGTGCTTGTGATTCTTGTTGCCATTATTTCCAAAATTTAGAAACTCACACAAGTTGTGAAGATATTTAAAAATATTTTCCCATTAGTCGTTGCTTTTCTGGCTTTGAATTTTTTTAACATGATGAATTTTATGTGTTCATAATCTGTACGTGTTTTCTTTGGTGGATTTTGAGTCAAAGGTGATAAAAGAATAAGCTAATGTTCTCTATTGTTCATTAAATTCATGGATCCCTATACAGTTTATCCTGGCTTATTTTGTTACGCACAGAAGAGAGCAATTTTTCTAGATGACTAAGCTCTCGTTTCAAGGCTGTCTTTACTGCCTACTGATTTGGGAGACTTTTTGGTCATATATTAAATTTTGGTTTTTATATATATTTTTCAATACTGGGGCTGAACTCAGGGTTTCCCCCTTGCTAGGTGTCCTATGGCTTGAACCACTCCACCAGCCCCTTTAGATCTATTTTTTGGGTGTTGTGTTCTACTGTATATTTCGTCCTCTGGGGTTTGAACTCAGGGCCATGTGCTACCACATATTTTCAAATGTGATAATTCTAATCCTTTCACCATATAGTTGTTCACCACACATTCCTGCCTGCTTATTTTCCCATTTGAACAAGGAAGAAAGCCTTCAAAAGTCCATTGGATTTAACTTGATATCAGGATAGACAGACTAACTGTTGATTGACATATTTATGAGATTAACTCTATGTTGTTGTTGTTACCAGAGAACCAGTGCATTGTGTAGGCTATAAAATTCTCACTCCACAATAGTCCCAGGTGGCTGAATCTTTTTAATCAAGAATATATACTAAGGACTGGGAATGCAGTTTGGTGGTAGAGTGCTTGCCTAACATATGCAAGGTATAGGTATGAACCACATGTGTGCCAGTGGTTCATACCTGTAATCCTAGCTACTCAGGAGGCAGAGATCAGGAGAATCATGGTTCGAAGCCAGCTCAGGCAAATAATTCTTGAGACCCTATCTCAAAAAAACCCATCACACACACACACAAAAGGGCTGGTGGACTGGCTCAAGGTATAGGCCCTGAGATCAAAACCCAGTACCGAAAAAAAAAAAAAAAAAAAAGCATAGTATAGTTTTGTTAGATTTCTGCCAGGCACATAACCTTTCATCATTAGTGTTTTGAAATCTTTTCCATTCTGTTTCCTAATTAGATACTTATTCATGAAATTGTGTTGCAAAAATGTTGATAAAAGCCTTGATAGTCAAGAATTTTATTAACTTTCTTGGTGTAGTGAAGGATATAAATACTTCACATATTTTCATCAAAAAGTAAAGGATTTTGAAGTATACAGGTGTTGGATTTTTAGCACTGGGTGAATAAAGTGGGGGAAGAAGTGAATCAATTTCCCTTCAATGTTTGGTTTTCTCTTTCATGCGCAAGGTTGTAAATCATAGAGCTCAGATGCCGCAGGTTTTCCATCACTTCATTAGAAGGATGAAATCCCTCACACTGCCCCTCTTTACACATTTTTCAAACACATGTAACATGTGCGAAAATATGTATTCAGTGAGAAAAATGCTGGATGAGACCTTCTAAATTACTAACCTTGAGCCAAGCTCCTGGCCCATGTGTCTATCTACCACACAATTGTCAAGTAGTGGTCTCACTATATTCATTGACCACAATTAGCAAGAGGACATGATGGGGACAGAGAACATAGACTAGGACTTTGAGGTCCCCATTGGCTTTCTAAAAAGAAACTTCAAATCCAACCAGAATTCAAAGAATTGGGGTTTTTCATGACAATTACAAAAACATGAAGAACACAGCTTGACTCACAGAGATAATGTTAACTTAAGGATAATGAAGGATGTCTCCCACTTCCTGCTACTTATATGGGATTAAGACTAAAATGTAGCCTGAAATACATACTTCATTTAAGAGAATTAAAATTTAACATTAATGCACTAATATTTCATTTCCTTAGTATAGCCTATTAACAAGTAATTAATATCATCCATTGTCAAAAAATATGTTAATGAATACCAATATTTTCCTGGTTATAATTTTCCATGGCATATATACATATTGATGATAAATGGGTGTTTCATATAACATAAAATTAAAAAAAATACACTGTTAAAAGGTGTAAAAATAAACACTCATTATAAATGTGGACACAATCTTTGGAAGAATGAATGAGAGTAATATATTTTCCATGGCGGCCTGCTAGAAGAATTGATGATAGACTGACTTTATACCACATATCAAGTGATATGGCTTGAGGAATATAAATAAATTGATATGCAAAGTTGCAATTACTCACTCTTACCACACATAACAATGTCTGTAAAAATAACTGAGGAAAAAGAAGGCAAAAAAAGACACCCAAAAGAGCAGACACAGAGGAAAGAAAGAAAGAGTGGTACAGTCAACCACTCTTGTCCTAATACAAAGAACACTAACAAGAAGAAAGAAAGAAAGAAAAACAAAAGCAGAATATATTGTTGAAGTGCAGAATGTCAGAGATAGGATAAACCAGCCAGAAGGGGGATTAGCAGGCACCAAATTGGGAATAACATCTATTCCTCTGTGTTAATTAGGCAAAAATGAACAAATTAAATGAAATCAGCTTCACAAAGCACTAGGAAACATGACAGCTGAAGGATCACACATGTGGAGAAGAATGGCAAGAAGCCTAAGAACTGGTGAATGAAGTCATGAAATTGTAGTATGCCAGGAGAAGGACAGAAAGCAAAACTCATAGGCAATTGCATACACTTCAACAGGAAGACTGGAGGACAGGGGAAGAATGATGCATGCACTAGGAGGAAAAACTTACCAGAAGGTCACACAGAGAGAGAACCAGCTGTGTCACTGAACAAGGCTGATAGTCACAGTTCACTTCACCCTGACCGGGCACAGTGAAAGGGATTAAGGTCTAGCCAACACAATAGAGGCAAGACCTGGAAGTACACAGTGCCAAAGAACAGTGATTTTTCCAGGAGTAACACGTGCACGACAGATTAACGAGGCACAAAACAGCACAAAACAAGTTCAGGTGCCAATACACGAATCAAAGTAACGGGGACATACAAAGAAAACATTTGGTGTAGGGAACAAGTGTCCTACTGGGGCTATGGAAATGACAGAACCCAGTCCAGGACCACAGTGCCTGGCCATGTGCCCAGGGGGCCAAGACACAGGAAGCAAAGGATAAGCAGCAGGCAGAACGCCACCATGTTTGGGAGGGATTTCAGGGGTCTCCACAATGCAGTCCACACACACGAACTCAAACCTTTGGCAGCTTCCTCAGAACACATTTCCAAGGGGACAAAGGAGGTGAATGGACTCAAATGTGTACCTGGAGCCACAGGAATCTCTGCTGCACAGGGTCCCTTGGCATACAAGAATAATTTGCTGTCTGGAAGTCTTTCTTATTGCCCATTGCCATAGATATTCCCTATCAGTTCCTCTACCTGGGGAATTGAACACAATGGCTTTTCCTTCCCACTCTTCTCACTCATTCTCTCCCTCACCCTCTTTTCTCTCTCTCTCACTCCTTCTCTCTCTATCACACTCTCTTTCTCTCTCCTTTCTGTCTGGAATTTCTCTTACTACATCTCTCAGTCTCTTGCCCTGTGCCACCCTGTCCCTCTCCTGTTTGGGTTTGGTTTTCACCTGCAGTGGAAGGCATGCATCCCAGGATCTTGGGCAGGTCACCAACAACCGCACCTATGAGTCAAACCCCCGGCTCCAACCAGGTGTCTTCTGTACATGCATCGTGTTGTGTTGAGGGTGGCAGGGGGTTCCTGTGTGTATCTGGCAATTGGGTGAGCAGGAAGACAGTACATCAGGGAAGAAGGACCCTCCCCGTGTTAAAGGGTTGTGGAAAACACAGGAATTCTGCATAGATAAAAGACCCCTGCCCCCATTACAATAGGCATGGCATAGTGCGGCCATGACTCCGGGAACCTCTAAGGGGAGATGTCTACCTTCCCAACCCACTCGTGGGAACAGCTGACCCACAGACAGACAAGGAAAAGACTCTTAACTGCCATCAAGCGGAACTCATTTGCCGATCCGCCATGTCTTGGGACTTGCTTGAGCTCTGTGGGGGAGCTGTGTGTGTGTGGGGGGGTGAGGTGATGGGGGGGTGGACATTGAGGGACTGTGGTCCACGCAGGGCAAGGGCGGGTGCCCCAGGACTGTGAAAAGTCCGGGGGAGGCCCGGGGAGAAACCTAGGCGGAGGGGACCAGGGTCCTCCTGGAGCTGTGCGAGCGCCAGTGGCGAGCCCAGGCCCGGGCCACAGGGCCAGCGGGCCTGGCGAACCAGGACACAGGAAGCACAGGCTCTGCTGCAGGCAGGAGGCCGCCATGTCTGAGAGGGATTCCAGGCTGTCTCTGCAGTGGAGTCCGCCCACAGGGCCAGGCCTTTCGCAGCTTGCTGGGGACACACTTGCGAGGGAAACCAGGAGGTGGAGGGACCCAAATGTGTCCCCCGACCCCGTGGTTCTCTGCTGCGCACTGCCCCTCCGCTTCCATGAATGGCTCACCGGCTGGAGCTCTTTTGTCACTGGCCCGCTGTCACGGCTGTTCCCGGTGTGGAGGAACGCATCCCCTTCCCTAGAGACTTGACCTGAATGGCTTGTCCTTCCCACTCTCTCACTCGGGCTCGCTCTCGTTTCTCTCTCTCTGTCTGCCGCCTCCTCTCTGTCTGGCATTTCTCTTTCTCCATCTCTCAGTCTGTTGCCCCGTGCCACCCTGTCCCTCTCCTGTTTGGGTTTGGTTTTGGTTTTGGTTTTGCCTGCAGTAGGAGGCATGCATCCCAGGATCTTGGGCAGGTCACCCTCAAGCCGTACCACTGAGTCGCACCCCGGCTCCATCCATGTGTCTTCTGTACATGCATCGTGTTGTGTTGAGGGTGGCAGGGGGTTCCTGTGTGTATCTGGCGACTGGGTGAGCAGGAAGACAGTACAGCAGGGAAGAAGGACCCTCCGCTCGGTAAAGGGTTGTGGAAGCCACAGGAATTCTGTATAGATAAAGGCCCCCCTCTCACCCCCACACCCCGGCCCCCATTCCGGGAGGCATGGCATACTGCGGCCATGACACCGGGAGCCACTGAGGGTGGATGTCTACCTTCCCACCCCATTCGTGGGAACAGACAGGTGCTTTTGGACTCTTGTCCTTCCTTTGGCCCCTGGCCAAGAGACGTTGACAGCCTGGCAGGACCACCAGTAGGTTTGGCTGTGGGATTGCTGCGGGCTTCCTTGGCAAACTTCCTAGCTGAGAGTCTCGGTGAGCTCCCCGCTGGCCGGGAGGTCATTCTTCCCTTGCCCCGCGCAGCCCAAGGAGAGTGGGCGTGTCCGGAAGCAACGGGCGTGCTTTGGCACCCACCAAGTCGGTGCTCCTTGGGCGCTAGGAGTGTGGGCGCGGCGTTGGTGTGAGGACTGGCAGGGCAGCCCCAGGCTCCAGGGCGCAGGCTGGCCATTAGGGAGCAGTTTGTGGGGATCGGCCCAGTGCAGGGGCTCGGGTGGGTACCCGCGGCCGGAAATCCTGTAGCCCTGCACTGGCAGCACCGGGACTTGTCAGCGGTCCCTCACCGGGCTAGGGGGCAGGTCGTGGTCTTCGGCCCACCCTCCCGATGCAGTTCAGGGCCACATTCGGGCCCATTTGGGTGGGCGGCGTGGTGCTTCTGAGAAGCAGGGAAGGCCTGCCCCCTGCCCCCCGCCCCCCGCCCCGAATGACCAGAGCCACCTTTCCCAGGGCTGCTTCCTCATCATGCCTGGTAGAAGTGTGCAGCGGGTGAGGCACGAAAGGCGACAGGTGGGCCAGTGCGCTAGCCCAGGGTTGCAGATTGCAGAGAGGGTCTCCCAAGTGAGGAAGCGGGCCCCTGCAGAGGGAGAGCTGGCAGGAAGGGCTCCCCCGGTGCGAGAGGGAGAAGCAGTTAAGGTGGTGCCAGGGCCTCCAAACCCCCGCTGCTTGTCAGTCCGGAGCAAAAGATGCCCGTGGAACCCGGTGCCTCAAGCACAAGGCCCAGGCCCCAACCCGTGCCCACTCCGGGTACCTAAGGCCTGGGTGGGTCGCCTGTTGGGCGCGGGCCGGTCTGGTCGGTAGGGGATGGACGCAGTTGGCAGTGGACTTGCTTGCCTGCCCTTTGGCTCTGCCCAAAGGGCTGGGGTGAGGAAGGAGGCAGAGGTCTCAGTAGGTGGGCTGCTCTCATGGTGTCCTTGCCTTGCTCTCCTCTCCCTTTCTAACTTTTCTGACAGGCGTCCGTCGCACGTGTCCGCTCCTGTCACAAGGGGTTCCCTAATGATGGTCCTGGAAGAAGACGAGGGTGAGCCAACAGAGACAGAGAGAGACCCAGAGAGGGGCACGGGGTTGAGTGAGGGCGGGAGGGCGAAGGATGCGGGAGGAAGACAGCGGAAAGAGAAGGCCGTCTCCCCACGTCCAGTGAGCTGAGGGAGAGAGGGCTAGATGCAGGTAGAGGAGAAGGGCCGGAGAGTAGAACGAGACACCAAGACAGTTTTGGTCACACAAAGCCAGAATTGCTCCAGAATTGCTGGGTGGGCAAAGTGTCGTGTCTGAGCCTTGTGAAAGAGCTATTTGGAGGTGCGGGGCCCGAAGGAGGGCGGCAATCAGCTGCTGCGCTGTGCTGTGCCTCTTCTTTGGACACTGTATTACTTGCAGAGCAGGGTGCAGGCAGCCTGAGTGTTGAGCGGGTGTTGGGGACCCTCCCAGCTGTGACGTGGCCCGACACCAAGAAGCTGGCCTGCAACTTCCAAGTCCACTTGCACTATGGGGAAGGGTTCGTGTCGGCACAGGCCGGGCGGAGGGCTTCCGCAGCGACTGCGTCCCGCGGGGCCAAGGCACAAAACACACGAGTCCTCACAAGCACGCACACCTGCGGAGGCCTGTCCGCTCCCGAGAAGTCGGCTGTAATGCGGGAAGCCACGGTTGGGAGCCTGGGCCCACAGAGAGTGAGGCGGGTGCGTTTCTGTCCTGTGGCACCCGGCTGCACTCCAGGGTGACCTGTCCTTGTCTGGGATGGGCGGGGGAGACTCTGCGTGCTGGGCACCCTCCCCGGAGACAAGGAGCAGGGATGAGGTCTTGCAGTTTGAGGGTAGGATTTGCACACACCTGTGGCCTAGGGGTCCCCCTCTTACCTTACCCCACACCCCCACCCCCACCCCGCCTCTCGACGTGTGTGTTGAGAAGGCAGAGCAAAGCCCAGGTGAGAATGTCTCCCCGTGGGCAGTGAGCCGGCCAGGTGGCCATCATTTGCCCTAGGCATGTGGCCAAAGGTTTGGCCAGGGAAGCCCTTCCTTGGGCCTGGGGGCAGGCTGCCTGGAGGGGGCGCCATTGCCTTCTTGTGGCTGAGGCCTGGGCAAAGGGACCCCCATCCCGTTGGGGTCCCTGCGACTGCAGAGGCCAGCCAGGGAGAAGCTGTAGGTGCCCAAGGGCTGTCCCGAGATGCCAAGTCAGTGAGCCGCCATCTTGGAGCATGGAGGAAAGTGCTTGGCGTTTTTTCCTCAGCAAAGGGCGGAGGGAGCGCTGAGGGGAGGAAGGGCACGTTGGCATTTTTGGTGCAATACTGCCATCAAGCGGAACTCGTTTGCCGATCCGCCGAGTCTTGGGACTTGCTTGAGCTCTGTGGGGGAGTTGTGTGTGTGTGGGGGGGGGGGTGAGGTGATGGGGGGGTGGACATTGAGGGACTGTGGTCCACGCAGGGCAAGGGCGGGTGCCCCAGGACTGTGAAAAGTCCGGGGGAGGCCCGGGGAGAAACCTAGGCGGAGGGGACCAGGGTCCTCCTGGAGCTGTGCGAGCGCCAGTGGCGAGCCCAGGCCCGGGCCACAGGGCCAGCGGGCCTGGCGAACCAGGACACAGGAAGCACAGGCTCTGCTGCAGGCAGGAGGCCGCCATGTCTGAGAGGGATTCCAGGCTGTCTCTGCAGTGGAGTCCGCCCACAGGGCCAGGCCTTTCGCAGCTTGCTGGGGACACACTTGCGAGGGAAACCAGGAGGTGGAGGGACCCAAATGTGTCCCCCGACCCCGTGGTTCTCTGCTGCGCACTGCCCCTCCGCTTCCATGAATGGCTCACCGGCTGGAGCTCTTTTGTCACTGGCCCGCTGTCACGGCTGTTCCCGGTGTGGAGGAACGCATCCCCTTCCCTAGAGACTTGACCTGAATGGCTTGTCCTTCCCACTCTCTCACTCGGGCTCGCTCTCGTTTCTCTCTCTCTGTCTGCCGCCTCCTCTCTGTCTGGCATTTCTCTTTCTCCATCTCTCAGTCTGTTGCCCCGTGCCACCCTGTCCCTCTCCTGTTTGGGTTTGGTTTTGGTTTTGCCTGCAGTAGGAGGCATGCATCCCAGGATCTTGGGCAGGTCACCCTCAAGCCGTACCACTGAGTCGCACCCCGGCTCCATCCATGTGTCTTCTGTACGTGCATCGTGTTGTGTTGAGGGTGGCAGGGGGTTCCTGTGTGTATCTGGCGACTGGGTGAGCAGGAAGACAGTACAGCAGGGAAGAAGGACCCTCCGCTCGGTAAAGGGTTGTGGAAGCCACAGGAATTCTGTATAGATAAAGGCCCCCCTCTCACCCCCACACCCCGGCCCCCATTCCGGGAGGCATGGCATAGTGCGGCCATGACACCGGGAGCCACTGAGGGTGGATGTCTACCTTCCCACCCCATTCGTGGGAACAGACAGGTGCTTTTGGACTCTTGTCCTTCCTTTGGCCCCTGGCCAAGAGACGTTGACAGCCTGGCAGGACCACCAGTAGGTTTGGCTGTGGGATTGCTGCGGGCTTCCTTGGCAAACTTCCTAGCTGAGAGTCTCGGTGAGCTCCCCGCTGGCCGGGAGGTCATTCTTCCCTTGCCCCGCGCAGCCCAAGGAGAGTGGGCGTGTCCGGAAGCAACGGGCGTGCTTTGGCACCCACCAAGTCGGTGCTCCTTGGGCGCTAGGAGTGTGGGCGCGGCGTTGGTGTGAGGACTGGCAGGGCAGCCCCAGGCTCCAGGGCGCAGGCTGGCCATTAGGGAGCAGTTTGTGGGGATCGGCCCAGTGCAGGGGCTCGGGTGGGTACCCGAGGCCGGAAATCCTGTAGCCCTGCACTGGCAGCACCGGGACTTGTCAGCGGTCCCTCACCGGGCTAGGGGGCAGGTCGTGGTCTTCGGCCCACCCTCCCGATGCAGTTCAGGGCCACATTCGGGCCCATTTGGGTGGGCGGCGTGGTGCTTCTGAGAAGCAGGGAAGGCCTGCCCCCTGCCCCCCGCCCCCCGCCCCGAATGACCAGAGCCACCTTTCCCAGGGCTGCTTCCTCATCATGCCTGGTAGAAGTGTGCAGCGGGTGAGGCACGAAAGGCGACAGGTGGGCCAGTGCGATAGCCCAGGGTTGCAGATTGCAGAGAGGGTCTCCCAAGTGAGGAAGCGGGCCCCTGCAGAGGGAGAGCTGGCAGGAAGGGCTCCCCCGGTGCGAGAGGGAGAAGCAGTTAAGGTGGTGCCAGGGCCTCCAAACCCCCGCTGCTTGTCAGTCCGGAGCAAAAGATGCCCGTGGAACCCGGTGCCTCAAGCACAAGGCCCAGGCCCCAACCCGTGCCCACTCCGGGTACCTAAGGCCTGGGTGGGTCGCCTGTTGGGCGCGGGCCGGTCTGGTCGGTAGGGGATGGACGCAGTTGGCAGTGGACTTGCTTGCCTGCCCTTTGGCTCTGCCCAAAGGGCTGGGGTGAGGAAGGAGGCAGAGGTCTCAGTAGGTGGGCTGCTCTCATGGTGTCCTTGCCTTGCTCTCCTCTCCCTTTCTAACTTTTCTGACAGGCGTCCGTCGCACGTGTCCGCTCCTGTCACAAGGGGTTCCCTAATGATGGTCCTGGAAGAAGACGAGGGTGAGCCAACAGAGACAGAGAGAGACCCAGAGAGGGGCACGGGGTTGAGTGAGGGCGGGAGGGCGAAGGATGCGGGAGGAAGACAGCGGAAAGAGAAGGCCGTCTCCCCACGTCCAGTGAGCTGAGGGAGAGAGGGCTAGATGCAGGTAGAGGAGAAGGGCCGGAGAGTAGAACGAGACACCAAGACAGTTTTGGTCACACAAAGCCAGAATTGCTCCAGAATTGCTGGGTGGGCAAAGTGTCGTGTCTGAGCCTTGTGAAAGAGCTATTTGGAGGTGCGGGGCCCGAAGGAGGGCGGCAATCAGCTGCTGCGCTGTGCTGTGCCTCTTCTTTGGACACTGTATTACTTGCAGAGCAGGGTGCAGGCAGCCTGAGTGTTGAGCGGGTGTTGGGGACCCTCCCAGCTGTGACGTGGCCCGACACCAAGAAGCTGGCCTGCAACTTCCAAGTCCACTTGCACTATGGGGAAGGGTTCGTGTCGGCACAGGCCGGGCGGAGGGCTTCCGCAGCGACTGCGTCCCGCGGGGCCAAGGCACAAAACACACGAGTCCTCACAAGCACGCACACCTGCGGAGGCCTGTCCGCTCCCGAGAAGTCGGCTGTAATGCGGGAAGCCACGGTTGGGAGCCTGGGCCCACAGAGAGTGAGGCGGGTGCGTTTCTGTCCTGTGGCACCCGGCTGCACTCCAGGGTGACCTGTCCTTGTCTGGGATGGGCGGGGGAGACTCTGCGTGCTGGGCACCCTCCCCGGAGACAAGGAGCAGGGATGAGGTCTTGCAGTTTGAGGGTAGGATTTGCACACACCTGTGGCCTAGGGGTCCCCCTCTTACCTTACCCCACACCCCCACCCCCACCCCGCCTCTCGACGTGTGTGTTGAGAAGGCAGAGCAAAGCCCAGGTGAGAATGTCTCCCCGTGGGCAGTGAGCCGGCCAGGTGGCCATCATTTGCCCTAGGCATGTGGCCAAAGGTTTGGCCAGGGAAGCCCTTCCTTGGGCCTGGGGGCAGGCTGCCTGGAGGGGGCGCCATTGCCTTCTTGTGGCTGAGGCCTGGGCAAAGGGACCCCCATCCCGTTGGGGTCCCTGCGACTGCAGAGGCCAGCCATGGAGAAGCTGTAGGTGCCCAAGGGCTGTCCCGAGATGCCAAGTCAGTGAGCCGCCATCTTGGAGCATGGAGGAAAGTGCTTGGCGTTTTTTCCTCAGCAAAGGGCGGAGGGAGCGCTGAGGGGAGGAAGGGCACGTTGGCATTTTTGGTGCAATACTGCCATCAAGCGGAACTCGTTTGCCGATCCGCCGAGTCTTGGGACTTGCTTGAGCTCTGTGGGGGAGTTGTGTGTGTGTGGGGGGGGGGGTGAGGTGATGGGGGGGTGGACATTGAGGGACTGTGGTCCACGCAGGGCAAGGGCGGGTGCCCCAGGACTGTGAAAAGTCCGGGGGAGGCCCGGGGAGAAACCTAGGCGGAGGGGACCAGGGTCCTCCTGGAGCTGTGCGAGCGCCAGTGGCGAGCCCAGGCCCGGGCCACAGGGCCAGCGGGCCTGGCGAACCAGGACACAGGAAGCACAGGCTCTGCTGCAGGCAGGAGGCCGCCATGTCTGAGAGGGATTCCAGGCTGTCTCTGCAGTGGAGTCCGCCCACAGGGCCAGGCCTTTCGCAGCTTGCTGGGGACACACTTGCGAGGGAAACCAGGAGGTGGAGGGACCCAAATGTGTCCCCCGACCCCGTGGTTCTCTGCTGCGCACTGCCCCTCCGCTTCCATGAATGGCTCACCGGCTGGAGCTCTTTTGTCACTGGCCCGCTGTCACGGCTGTTCCCGGTGTGGAGGAACGCATCCCCTTCCCTAGAGACTTGACCTGAATGGCTTGTCCTTCCCACTCTCTCACTCGGGCTCGCTCTCGTTTCTCTCTCTCTGTCTGCCGCCTCCTCTCTGTCTGGCATTTCTCTTTCTCCATCTCTCAGTCTG